>NC_090744.1:122578314-122598314 GCF_036898095.1 Palaemon carinicauda | reverse complement strand
GTGAATGGAATACTTTAGGAGGCTTAATAGGTAAGTGTAAACTATGGGAGGGGAATGATATGTTTATTAAGGTGCTTCCTCTCATATTTATTGCTTTTGATGCTTAATATATCATTTAACCATCACAGTTTTTAATATTAATGGGTGTATGGGGTTCTTAAATGTGGAGGCTGGGTGAAGACTGACGTGTTTATTAAGATGCTAGCAATCATTTGCTTTTGCTTTGATTATTATTATTATTATTATTATTATTATTATTATTATTACTTGCTAAGCTACAACCCTAGTTGGAAAAGCAGGATACTATAAGCCCAAGGGCTCCAACAGGGAAAATAGCCCAGTGAGGAAAGGAAAGAAGGGAAAATAATGATTATTTCCTATATAAACTGTCAAAACTTTAATGCTTATTTAATCTTTTTTTCAGGTGTGTACCGAGTTCTGGTTGTATCTGGAGGTAAAAGAGTTTCTTCTTTTAGTTGTAGTTACTTGATTAATGTTAAGGCAAATCATAAGATGATAAATGTCTATTTTCTGGCATAGACTTAGGGGGAGAATAATCTCTGAATAGTCGATGAATTTTGTAAATTATTGTTCTAATTTATACTCATATTCTTTTCAATTCCCTAAATAACATCAAGAAATCCGTTCTCTCTCTCTCTCTCTCTCTCTCTCTCTCTCTCTCTCTCTCTCTCTCTCTCTCTCTCTCTCTCTCTCTCTCTCTCTCTCTCTCTCTCTCTCTTTTTTTTTTTTTTTTAAATACTGACGTATGTGTAATAAACCCTCAAGAAAAGTGAATATTCATATGCATACTTGCAAATTTATTTTGTGTTTCGTTTATGAGAAAATTCTGACTTAGAAATCATGTAAATTCCATCTCGGAATTTCATTGTATTCAGATCCAAGTCAAAGAAAAAAAGGAAGAAGTCGAAAAACTTAAGACCTGGTTCAAATCGTTGTGATTACCGTCAAATGAGCCCAATTGTCTTGGGTCGACCTAAGGACGAAAAGTTCAATGACAGATCTTTGGACGTAAGCACATCGGTTTAATACTTGAAGCGGCTTCATTAATCTTGTATCAAAATGTTGACTGGATTATTTGACTTTTTTTTTTTTTTACATTTACCTGTCGAAGTGCAACCATGTATCTTTTTAAAAGGCTACTCGTGAGTGGCATAGGCAAGGTGGAGGGCCTTACCTTATTGCCTTATTTTTTGTTTGGGTTCCCCCAGGTCCCTCAGTGTGAGGCACCTCGTATATCCACCAGAGAGTTGCTAATACATCTTCCGGTGTATTTTGCATCTTCCAGTCTTGGATGGTCTGGGATGCATCTTAGGTATTTATTGAGCTGATTTTTAAACGCATCTACGCTCACTCCTGATATGTTTCTTAGATGAGCTGGCAGCACATTAAATAGTCGCTGCATTATCGATGCTGGTGCGTAGTGGATTAATGTCCTGTGCGCCTTTCTCAGTTTACCTGGAATGCTTTTTGGTACTATTAATCTACCTCGGCTTGCTCTTTCTGATACTTTAAGCTCCATGATGTTTTCAGCAATTCCTTCTATTTGCTTCCATGCTTGTATTATCATGTAGCGTTCTCTTCTCCTTTCTAGACTGTATAGTTTTAAAAATTGCAGTCTTTCCCAGTAATCAAGGTCCTTAACTTCTTCTATTCTAGCAGTATAGGACCTTTGTACACTCTATTTGCGCAATATCCTTTTGGTAGTGTGGGTACCATATCACATTGCAGTACTCGAGTGTACTACGCACATAAGTTTTGTAAAGCATAATCATGTGTTCAGCTTTTCTTGTTTTAAAGTGTCTGAATAACATTCCCATTTTTGCTTTACATTTAGCCAACAGTGTTGCTATTTGGTCGTTGCATAACATATTCCTATTTAAAATTACACCAAGGTCTTTAATTGCTTCCTTGTTTGTGATTGTCTCATTATTAGGTCCCTTGTATGCATACACCATTCCTTCTCTGTTTCCATAATTTATTGATTCGAATTTATCGGAGTTAAATACCATCCTATTTATCTCCGCCCATTCATATATTTTGTTTAGATCTCTTTGTAGTGAGTTCCTATCTTCATCACAAGTAATTTCTCTACTTATTCTTGTGTCATCGGCGAAACTTCTCACTACGGAGTTTTCAACATCACAGTCTATGTCTGAGATCATAATAACAAATAGCAGTGCAGCTAATACCGTACCTTGGGGCACACCAGATATTACCTGGGCTTCATCTGATTTCTCGTCATTTGCAACCACTATCTGTTTTCTGTTTTGCAGGAATTCTTTTACCCATTTTCCTATCTTTCCCACAATATTATGCTTTCTCATTTTTTTCTCCAATATGTTATGGTCTACCTTGTCAAAGGCTTTTGCAAAATCTAGATAGATCACATCTGTGTCTTTTTCATTTATCATATTATTGTATATGTTTTCATAGTGAGCTATCAGTTGGGTCTGTGTACTTTTTCCAGGTACGAAACCGTGTTGACCCATATTAAACAAATTATTTTTGACCAAATGGTTCATTATTTTCTTTTTTATTACCCTCTCATACACTTTCATAATATGTGATGTTAGACTAACAGGTCTATAATTGCTTGCCTCTAGTCTTGATCCACTTTTGAAGATAGGGGTTATATAAGCTAATTTATGTTTTACATATATCTCGCTCATATCTATACTCTGTCTTAGCAGTATTGCAAGTGGCTTCGCGATAGTGTTTGCAGTTTTTTTTAACAAAATCGCTGGAACTCCATCTGGTCCGGCTGCTGATCCATTTTTAATTTCGTTTATAGCCGTGACAATATCTGCTTCATTAATATCTATATCCGTTAGATATTCAACATTTTCTTCTCTCATTTCTGTTTCATTATTCTCATTCGCAATTCTTGGCGTGAACTCACTCTTATATTTTTCTGCTAATATGTTGCATATTTCCTTTTTTTCATTCGTTAGCCGTCCTTCAATTCTTAGAGGGCCTATTTCTATTCTCCTTTTATTCATCTTTTTTGCATAGGAGTAAAGTACTTTGGGGTTTCTTTTTATATTTTGAAGTGTCCTTTCTTCTAAGTCCCTTTTTTCATTTTCTTTCGACTGTATAATCTTTTGTTCTGCATTTTCTATCTTACATTTTATTTCCCTCATTTTCCACACATTTTTTTCTTTTGCAAGATTTTTCTTCCACTTTTTAATTTTCTGAAATAAGATCCTTCTGTCTCTTGGTATGCACGTCTTTTGTTTATTGTTTTTTTTTCGGTACATATTTTTCAACAATTTTCTCCAGTATTTTGTACAGTATATCCGTATTTACCTGTATATTATCACTTATAAATACATTTTTCCATTCTTTATTCAGTTCTTCATTTATTTCTGACCATTTTATATTCTTACTGTAAAAGTTATATTTTCCATATCCTTCCCAAAGTTTTGTGCTTTTATTAATTCTGTGATCACTTGCTTTGGAATGAACTATCAATTCTATGACATTGTGGTCTGAAATTTCCGTGTTATACACTATTATTTCTTTAACATAATTCACCTCATTCACAAATACTAGATCTAGGACATTTTCCTTTCTTGTTGGAATGTGGTTTATTTGTTGCATATTATGTTCTAATAGCATATCTTGAAGCTTTTCAAATTGCCTCTTATCTTCTGCGCTACTATTACTATCTTTTTTATATGTATACATACAACCACTTTCTTCTATCCGTTCTTTCCAATCCACGAAAGGAAAGTTAAAATCTCCGGATAGGAGTATATTCCAGTCTTTATGGTTTCTACATATATCATCTATTTTTTCTATTATTATGTCAAACTCCTTAGTGTTTGGGGGTCTGTAAACTACAATATTCATTAGTTTTTCAAATTCAAATTCTACCGCAATCAATTCACATTCTGTGTTGCTGTATTTTTCACATACTTTTCCTTGATTTATGTCTCTTCCATATATTGCAGTTCCCCCTTGATTCCTATTTTTTCTGTCTGATCTATAAGTTTGGAAACCCTTTATCTGGTCATCACTGCCAGTCTCTTGGGAATACCATGTTTCACTTATATTTAATATATCTATTTTTTCAATTTGGGTTAGTTCTTCTAAGAACTCTATTTTCCTTTTAGAGTTACTCGTGACTAAACCCTGTGCATTCATTACTATTATGGTTTGTGTTTCATCCCCATTATTTAATATTGGTAATAATATGGATTCTCCCATGCTTCCTTCCTGTTCTGATATGATGTTCTTTTCTTCATTTCCCGGAATTCTGCCATTAAAAAATCCAACTTTTCTATTATATTTGCTCTTTCGCCTTCATATTTATTTGTGTGTGTATACCTGCAACTGTCCCCATATCTGCACCAACCCCTGGCATTATAGATGCATTCTTTGTAGTTGGGCTCTAAATGTGCCGGTTTGGGTTGAAAGGCCTCATATCTTGGGGCTCTTGGTTCAAAGCGCGGTATATACACGGCCTGCTTTTTTGTTTCTTTTTTTTGTTTCTTTTTTGCTTTCATTTTTCTTTTCAGTTTGCTGAGTTTTCTTACTTTCATTCATGGTTGCAGGATGCATATATCGACATTTTTTGTTGTAAATGCATCCTTTTCCTTCTTTTAGGTTTTTGCATATTTTTGGATGGAGATCTCTGCATTCGTCTCCATATCCGTCTAAATACGCACATTTACCATATATTTCATAATTATGGCATATCTTTGGATGCTTGTAGTAGCATCTTTCGCCAAATCTGCAATTCCCTCTTTTCAGCATATTGCAGACTATATCCTTCTTTTCTATTTTTTCTTGTTCTTGCTCTTCCCTAAAATTATGTAGGTCCGGGTAGAGTCTCTTGGGTCTATTATTTGTTTCCATCTGGTAATTTATTTCTTCATAAGTATGTTGTTGGATGGCATCATAGGTTATATCAATGATTTCTTCTGCATCCTTACACATATCCTGTTCATTATTCTCTTCTTCTTCTTTTTCTTCTTCTTCTTCTATTTCTTCTTCTTCCTCTTCTTTATCTTCAACTATTTGCAGATTTAGTCTCGACTTAATTATATTTTCTATCCAGACTAAGCATGTTGAGCAGAATACCTTTGTGTCTTTATTTTTTATTTTTTGCTGTATTTCAGCACATGTGGGATGTGTTGGGACATGACAGGCATCACATTTTCTAATCAATTGTTGAGGATTATTAATGGAATACCATATCTTACATGTATTACACCATTTTGGCATTCTTTTTCCCATTGCATCAATCAGCATATTCACCATATTGGACTTCTTATTGTTCTTTGATGGAATGTGCTGATTGATGTAGACTTTCTTTATAAGTCTCTTTAACACTTGGATTTTCTTTGGAATTTCTTCTATTATTTTGCTGATGTTTTCCGCAGATTTGCTCCAGTTTATTGGATCATATTGTTTCAATATGTCTGCGAATATTTTTCCGTCACATTGGTTGACGTTACTAGTGACCTCTGTTATCAGACGGTCGAGCTCCTGTTTCGCCAACTCATGGAATTTATTTTTGCTGAGTCCAGCGATGTCTCTCCAAGCCTTGCCCGTGTTGTACATAGCCATCTTGATTAGATTTTTAGTAATTCACAAGATAACTATTCTATGCCGACGTTTTATCCCACTTCTCCGACCTCAAACTAATCACTGACTATTCACGAAAACTTGTAGCTATATTGCACTCGATAGCCTTTTGTTATCCGCGTTAAATCATGATATTTATAGGGTCGCAAAAGTGTAATCACTCACTGGCACACAGATACAAAACTGCCCAAGAGGCAGAACAATGTCCTTAGTCCCCTCTCTATCAAACAAGATTCAGGGAGGGCCAGGTAATGGCTAATGATCAATAAATAAACCTATATAAGGTCCTTCAAACCCCTCCCCCCTATCCTTAGCTCACAAAGTTCCAGGTACCAAGAAACTATCGAGCTTGATTGTGTCTCGAGCTCCTGTCTAACAGATTACTAGACAGGCATGTTTCCAATAGTCTACTTCATAGTCACGTTTTCTTCTTCTTCTTTATTATTGTTATTATTATTATTATCATTATTATTATTATTATTATTATTATTATTATTATTGCTATTATTGAGAATATATTGCATTGAATCCTTATTATAAGGATCGTCTGTAGTGTTTTAGTTTATATAAGAAGTTAAAGAGTCTGAACAGCTTAGTAGTAAGGTAATAAAGGAGATGAAATAAAACACATATTAAAAGACCGATGGACATCACAACCGAATAATGATGCAAAAAATGTAGGCCCGTCTACAGTATACTACTCAAGCAATGAATTAAGCGGTACCTATACAAAGTCTTTAATTGTTTTCATTGTTCTTTATAACGAATCTTGCCGCAAATTATTATTTTTATTATTATTATTATTATTATTATTATTATTATTATTATTGTTATTATTTATTTATTTATTTCGTACAGTACATTCATTATCAATACCAACGTTTTTAGGCTTAATTTAATGAGAGAGAGAGAGAGAGAGAGAGAGAGAGAGAGAGAGAGAGAGAGAGAGAGAGAGAGAGAGAGAGAGAGACATATATATATATATATATATATATATATATATATATATATATATATTGTTTATCAGAAGTGGTAAACTTAAGGAAGTTCTCTCTCTCTCTCTCTCTCTCTCTCTCTCTCTCTCTCTCTCTCTCTCTCTCTCTCTCTCTCTGTAAATATATATATATATATATATATATATATATATATATATATATATATATATATATATATATATATATATATATTTATATATGTGTATATATATATATATATATATATATATATATATATATATATATATGTATATATATGGGTCTAGGACTTTTCGTCTAAAGCACTTTCGTCCAAAGCCCTTTCGTCTAAAGCAATTTTGTCTAAAAGGACTTTGGTCTAAAGGCACTTTGGTCTAAAGGCACTTTGGTCTAAAAGCGCTTTGGTCTAAAAGCACTTTGGTCTAAAATACATAAAATGCATAAAAAAGTAATATGATAAGTCAAAAGTACTAAAAAAGTTTTATTAAGATATAAATTCATATGATTTTAAAGATAAAATCTCAACTATTACAAGAAAAGTCATTAAAAATACTAATAATGCAATACAAAAAATTGGTTAAAGATGAAATCTTAACTATTATAAGAAAAGTAGATAAAAATACTTATAATGCAATACAAAAAATTGCGAAGTAAAAACATGTAAAAATTTATAAAAATGTAAATAAGAGACAGTATTTAAAAAGAACAAGAACTCAACTTATGTACAATGCTTCTGAGGTAATCTTCCAATAAACGATTCTGGTAATCAGCAACAACATTTTAAATTCTTTGCTCTCTTCTTGCTACTTTGGTATTTGGTTTCTTTGGGTTTGCTCCTACGATAAGTTGAGATATTCTTGTTTTGACGATTTGTTCTTCCCTTCTTAGAGCATCCAGAACATTATATAAATTTGAATGAGATCGAACTAATACACCAAATCGTCCATGCCTTGCTTCAACTGAATTTATCGTACGAGCTGCAAGTTCAAAGTCAATGCTTACTTCTGTTACGTCAGTTTCAATTCGGAGTGCTTCCATATTTTCTAAAAGTGCATAATTGCTGCCGGCGTTTCAGATGTTGTACTAGCTTTTTCTGTAATTTTATTTTTTGCTTGCAACACATACACCTTTTCAGCATCACCAGCGTGGTTATGATCTGAGGTTTCATAACTTCGCGATTTCTACTTAAAATAAGGCGACCGTGACACATCCGATCTTCACATCGCCAATAAGAAACTATTTTGGTTGCGTTATTCCTCGTGTAATAATAACCATTGTAACATAGTTTATCTTTTCCTCGCGTGGTTTTAACGAAGTTTATAGTAGTTTCCATTTTGGGGGTTCGAGCTGAAACTAAATAACAAAGAAAGTATTTTTTTTGTAATGTAAACTTTGTTGTAAAATAAACGAGTCTTTATACCAAAAAAACTTAACGAGGAAGAATGGTTATTACCCGAAATTCCTTTATGTCAAATTAGTCATTAGGTAAAAGAAAATTCCAAAATAAATTATTTAGCCGAATATGCTTTTAGACCAAAGTGCTTTTAGACTAAAGTGTTTTTAGACTAAAGTGATTTTAGACTAAAGTGCTTTTAGACCAAAGTGCCTTTAGACGTAAGTGTTTTAGACAAAAGTGCTTTAGACGAAAGTGCTTTAGACGAAAGTGCTTTAGACGAAAGTGCTTTAGACGAAAGGGTCGTATCCCATATATATATATATATATATATATATATATATATATATATATATATACATATATATATATATATAATATATATATATATATATATATATATATATATATATATATATATATATATATATATATATATATATATATGTATATGTAAATATCACCCACGAATGGCATTTAATACCGAATTCTATCTTGGGAATATATATCCACTTGGAATTCCTTTTATGGTAACAGCTTCATGTGCTCATAGACTTGAAATAAACCCATCTCCACCATGATAGCTGAATTGTGAGTTTGCTACACGTGGTCATTTCAAATGAACATATATCACAAGTGTATGAACACATTCCTGAATTCGACAGGAATATGTACGGGGACTTGTCATAAACTTTTTATCTCTCTTGATAGCTCAGTCGGTAGAGCCGTTGCTGGCATGGTTTCCGGCCCACAGGTGGGGGCTCGAATCTCCACCCGGCCAGAAGCTGTTACCATAAAATTAATTCCAAGTGGATATATATTCCCAAGATAGAATTCGGTATTAAATGCCATTCGTGGGTGATATTTACATTGATTGAAATCACGTGTGCTTGTGATATATATATATATATATATATATATATATATATATATATATATATATATATATATATACATATATATATATATATATATATATATGATAAATTTTTCACATTTAGACGTGTTTTTCATATTCAAATAAGCCATATATATTTTTGATACATTAATGTCTGGATTCTCTTAACGACCTCGGGATCAGAGCCCCAGGCGAAATCACACAAAGACAAGAGCTTGTGTCCGGCCGGGAATCGAACCCTGGTCAGCAAGCTTGTATAGACAGTGACTAAACCACTTGTATAGACAGTGACTAAGCCACGTGGCCAAGTGGTTTAGTCACTGTCTATACAAGCTTGCTGACCAGGGTTATATTCCAGGCCGGACACAACCTCTTGTCTTTGTGTGATTTTGCCTGGGGCTCTGATCCCGAGGTCGTTAAGAGAATCCAGACATTAATGTATCAAAAATATATATGGCTTATTTGAATATATATATATATATATATATATATATATATATATATACACATTTATTTAATCCATTGTATTTCATAATAATAAAATGTTCCGCCATCTCCATCATGTAAGATCCTCCTCCTCTTGGTCCGAATCAGTTATGCAAGGATTATCTGCCTGTCGCAGGTGGAACACAAACTTTAGTTGTTGGAGCCAACTGAGGCTTGAGGAAGTCTGTCGTCTCATTGCACTCGGTGGAAATTATATTAATTTTGTTGAGGTATATTATTTTTACTCAAGTCTTACACTTTTGGCCATATTTTTCAAGGGCATGGCTTCAAATATCTGTTAAGGATTAGCCTTGATACTTTTATCTTTGCGTATATTTCTACGGTTCCGTGTACGTGTGTTTGTGTGTATTAGTACTACTTGATATTTAAGTTTTCATAAAATAATGATTAACTCAACACTGTTAAAAAATAATAATTTTAATCGGAAATTCTCCGTAAAATATACTGTTCTCAGCCGTATTTCAGTAAAATACAGGCGACCGTAATTTTTACCCTACTTTGTTATTATATTTGATGGGTCGGTGACAGTAATATAATTTCTTTACGTCAATGTTTCCGTTTTTAAAACGGTAAATGTCTGGCAACATTTAATCCAGGAATTTTACCGTTTTTTTAAAGCAAATTTTTTACAGTTATTATTGAATATTTCAACTTCTCTATAACTGGTTTGTATGAATGGCCTTTTTGTTCTTATGATAATATTTTGGATATTTACTTACAGTGCGTACATATATATATATATATATATATATATATATATATATATATATATATATATATATATATATATATATATATATATATATATTGTAAATAGAAATCAACGTTTCTACCTTCAAGATGTTTTAAAGTTCATGACATTAGTCAAGATAAGTTTTTCAGTTACTTGAACGTTTGATTAGAATAAATTTGAATGACAGTTTATTTTCAAGAATTCTTATTCATATCAAAAGCAAAATAAAACTCATCCTTTTTTTCCCCTTTTAAAGTACGATGCAATTAGGTTTATGAAAACAATATTATCTATTTTATTGGTGTTGTATAACTGACGCATTTACCAACGAAACTTCTTATATTTTACGTTAATAGATTGTAAATATCAACATTAAACCCAACGGGTTGTATATTTACTCGGTTTCAAATACCGCTTATAAATGACAGGGGAAAAGGACAGTGACATTGTCCTAACAAGCAGGACAACGCCCTAGAGACTGATCATATATACTTGGCGATCAGATCCCAAGCCCCCTCTCCACCCAGGCTAGGACCAAGGATAGCCAGGCAATGGCTGCTGATGACTTAAGGGTACTTGACACTTGCAGGCATTCGTGGCACGCACTGGCACGCATTGAGGCGCGAACTCGCGTGAACGAGTCGTGAAATTGTCGTGAACAGTGCGGGAACGATGCGTGGAATGCGTGCCATGCGTGCCCAGAACTTTGAAATGTTTAAAGTTTGTGGCACGCATTGGCACGCACAAAATAGTCGTGAACGATGCGCGAACTGGAGTGAACAGTGCGGGAACTGGCGTGAACTGGAGTGAACGATGCGGGAAGTGGCATGAACTTTATAATGAAGAGAAACAAAAAGGAAACGAAAAAATTAATGAAAAGGAAAGAAAAATAAACCTGATAAATTTTTATATTTGCTGTTTTAATGTGAAAAAAAAAATGATATCTTATTTCAAACTATTTCTATAACTTTATAATGAAGAGAAACAAAAAGGAAACGAAAAAATTAATGAAAAGGAAAGAAAAATAAACCTAATAAATTTTTATATTTGCTGTTTTAATGTGAAAAAAAATTATATCTTATTTCAAACTATTTCTATAACTTTATACTGAAGAGAAACAAAAAGGAAACGAAAAAATTAATGAAAAGGAAAGAAAAATAAACCTAATAAATTTTTATATTTGCTGTTTTAATGTAAAAAAAAATGATATCTTATTTCAAACTAATTCTATAACTTTATAATGAAGATAAACAAAAAGGAAACGAAAAAATTAATGAAAAGGAAACAAAAATAAACCTAATAGATTTTTATATTTGCTGTTTTAATGTGAAAAAAAAATGATATCTTATTTCAAACTATTTCTATAACTTTATACTGAAGAGAAACAAAAAGGAAACGAAAAAAATAATGAAAAGGAAAGAAAAATAAACCTGATAAATTTTTATATTTGCTGTTTTAATGTGAAAAAAAAATGATATCTTATTTCAAACTATTTCTATAACTTTATAATGAAGAGACAAAAAGGAAACGAAAAAATTAATGAAAAGGAAAGAAAAATATATACCTAATAATTGTTTATATTTGCTGTTTGAATGTAAAAATAAAATTATGTCTTATTTCATGCTCACACTTATTTTCCTCTATTACCAATCAAGAGCCAAAACTTTTGTTTTAAATAAAAATGAACTGAAAAATATACCCAAGAAATTTTTAAGTTTGCTGTTTGAATGTAAAAATAAAATGATGTTTTATTTCATCAACATACTTATTCTTCTTTATTACCTTAAAATGAAGAGCAAAACAAATTTTTTCTGTTTGCTGTTTTAATGTAAAAATAAAATGATTTCTTATTTCAACACACTTTTTTCTCTATTACCTTAGAATCAACCGCCTAAAAACTTTACATGTTTGCTGCTTTTAATGTTAAAATAAAATGCTTTCTTAATACTTGTACATATTTTATGTCTGCTATTTATATGTAAATCAAATGCTTTCTTATTGAAACAAAAATAAAGGGCAACAAAAAATACAAACGAAAAAGATACGTTTCTTCTCCTCAATGCAATGGTGTCTCTGACAGAAAGCATTGTTGTCTCTTCCGAAGCCAATCCAAGAATGTCCTCGGGTTGGAGAAGCCCCGTTTTTATATGGAGTGGCCAATTCGTGAACTGGCGTGAACGATGCGTGAACGATGCGGAATGATGAGTGAACGTGTCGTGAACTTCTCGTGAACTAGGCGTGCCAATTCGTGCCATGGCGTGAACGTCGCGTGAACTTGTCGTGAAAGATGCGCGAACTGGAGTGAACTGGTCGTGAACAGTGCGGGAAAAACCCCAGTGCGTGGCAAAAATGCGCGCAAGTGTCAGGCAGGCTTTAGCAGATATACCTACATGCTACCCCAAACCCCCCATCCTTAGCTCACCAGGTGAGATTGTAGCGACCAAAGGAACTAACAAGTTTCAGCGGGACTCGAACCCCAGTCTGGCTTTCACCAGTCAGGGACATTACCACATCGGACACCACAACCCTCGGTATACTCTGTTTTATTTTTTACAATTATTTGGATTGTTTTGCCATTCAAATGGTATGGCATATCCTGGTCACCACTGTTAACCTTTCACACTAAACGTGTAAATTTTCGCAAAACCTTGAAAAAAAAATACAAAAAAAAAAAAAGTTCTACGACAAATAATTTCTGTTGTCGGTCTTTGATTTTATAACCTTATACGTTAAAATTTAGATTAGAAAGAAGATTCGCCTCTGTTATCATCACTCAGGTTATTCATTAATGAAAATACATTTAGATTAAATGAAAAGAGTAAAAAAATGACCAGAACCTTAAGTAGTAAGGAATATGAAATTAGAAGAAGCAACATAAAACAATTGAGACGAAGTAAAACGAGTGACCTATTTCGATGTTTTCTATAAATATGTTTGAAACGTGTTTCCGGTGTCTTCATTTAAACATTTAAAACACTTAGTTATAAAAAGAGGGTTTTTATATTTTTCTGATTTTAGATATAATTCCTTATATTTTTTCTCTTTATTGCCTCTATTCTGTTTTGTAATTCATTTATTAAAATAAGATGATATAGAAATGCCATGGGAAAGCATCTTAAAATTTTATTCAGTCACTACTAAAATAAAATATGTTGCAATTTTATACCTATGTCCTTTTTTCTTCTGCATTATTCTGCATTATTGCCCCATTTACTTCCATTTTTAAATAGCAGAATAAATGTTTTCATTACATGATATTGTTAAAAACAAAATTAGTTAACATTTATTGACAATTACAAATACATTTGTCCGTGAAATTATCTTGACCAAAAACTAATTCCTGACGATGAGCACACGAATCTATTCTTTACATATCTCCTCTGTCCTCATACACCTGACAACAATGACATTACTAAACAATTCTTCCTCACCCAAAGGGTTACTGCATTATAATTATTCAGTGGCCACTTTCCTCTTGGTAAGGGTAGAAGAGACTATTTAGCTATGGTAAGCAGCTCTTCTAGGAGAAGGACACTCCAAAATCAAACCACTGTTCTCTAGTCTTGGGTAGTGCCATAGCCTCTGTACCATGGTCTTCCACTGTCTTGGATTAGAGTTCTCTTGCTTGAGGGTATACTTGGGCACACTATTCTCTCTTATTTCTCTTCCTCTTGTTAAAGTTTTTATAGTTTATAAAGGAAATATTTATTTGAATGTTATTGTTCTTTAAATATCTTAGTTTTCCTTGTTTCCTTTCCTCACTGGGCTATTTTCCCTGTTGGAGCCCTTGGGCTTATAGCATCCTGCTTTTCCAACTAGGGTTGTAGCTTAGCAATTGATGATAATAATAATAATTATAAAAATGATGATAATAATAATAATAATAATAATAATAATAATAATAATAATAATAATAATAATAATAATGATAATAATAATAATTTTATAAATGAAATACATCAAATTTTAGAATCTAATTAAGGTTTTAATTGCGTTCAAGCACCTTTTGGACCAGAACAATTCAAAGGATTAAGAATTACGCGATCCTTTTCAATTTCGAACGCCCATTGTGCTAATTAAAACGCCACACGCCAGCTGCTTACGACTGGTGACGTAGTAGGCCTACTAGATATTTTACCCATTCCTTTTAGATATTTCATTTGTCAACTCGGGCACACTGTTCTATCTAATTTCTATTCCTCTTGTTTTTTTTTTAAGTTTTTTTATATTCTATATAGGAAATATTTATTTTTGTTACTGTTCTTTAAATATTTTATTTTGATTGTTAATTACTTTTATTTCCTAGTTTCCTTTCCTCGCTGGGCTATTTCCCCTGTTGGAGCCCCTTGGCTTATAGCATCCTGCTTTTCCTACTAGGGTTGTAGCTTAGCAAGTAATAATAATAATAATAATAATAATAATAATAATAATAATAATAATAATGAGAAAATCTATGATTTGAACGTTATAGGAAAAATTTTTATTTTCACTTTTTTATCGTTATACTTTATCCTTTTGTGGCAGGATAGGATTAGAAATAAAACTAAGAGAGATTACTCGAGTGCCATATGTGGATGGGATCATGGTGAGGGGTAGATGGAGATAGTTTTAGGCATGCCCTTCGCACTCCCCAAGAGAGATTAGTTCACCAAACGTTCGACTGGGATTCACAAGGCGCTAGAAGAGTTGGAAGACCTAGGCTTACATAGCTGAGGACTAGGAAGTGTGAAGTAGTTGATGATGTGTGGAAAACTATTAATTTAAAAGCTCAAGATAGAGAAGACCGGCGAATTCTGACCGAGGTCCTTTGCGTCAATAGGCGTAGGAGGATATATATATATATATATATATATATATATATATATATATATATATATATATATATAATTTATATATATATATATATTTATATATATATGTATATATATAATGTCTCTCTCTCTCTCTCTCTCTCTCTCTCTCTCTCTCTCTCTCTCTCTCTCTCTCTCTCTCTATTAATATTTTAGATTGTAAATAAATAGCCCCGTCTCTCTCTCTCTCTCTCTCTCTCTCTCTCTCTCTCTCTCTCTCTCTCTCTCTCTCTCTCTCTCTATTAATATTTTAGTTTGTAAATAAATAGCCCAGTCTCTCTCTCTCTCTCTCTCTCTCTCTCTCTCTCTCTCTCTCTCTCTGCGTGTGTTTCTAAAATTGAAACAAGAGGGCTCACACCTGAAAACCTGAAGAAATTGTGAAAATACGAAAATCATTTGTATTTCGAAAGTTTTTATCTATCAATATTTGATCATTAATTTCCACCGCCACAGCCTTTATATTAAAGCGTAATTCCATCACTCAGCCAAAGTATTCCTGACGACGCTCGATAACCTCCTTCTCGAGGAAATGATGAGTCCTTTAGAAGACAACGAAAATGGAATGGAGGGAAGCAAATACAGTTTTCCTGAGGATCAATTTGTCCAGAAAGATCCTGTCTTCGCTCCTTTGGACGCCATTACAGGGATTATCTACTCACTATAAACGTGAAGTAACATGCTCAAGTACCGCATTTAGTAGTGGCAAGTCATACATAAACTGAATGAAAGAGCAGAAGATTCTTCACTGGAAAGAAAACGCTGAAGCTGCGAGACTTCCCGGAGAATCCTACAGCCAAGACTTCCCGAAGAATCCTGCAGCCAATACTTCCCGAAAAATCCTGCAGCCAAGACTTTCCGAAGAATCCTGCAGCCAAGACTTTCCGAAGAATCCTGCAGCTAAGACTTCCCGAAGAATCCTGCAGTCAAGACTTTCCGAAGAATCCTGCAGCCAAGACTTTCCGAAGAATCCTGCAGCCAAGACTTCCCGAAGAATCCTGCAGCCAAGACTTCCCGAAAAATCCTGCAGCCAAGACTTCCCGGAGAATCCTGAAGCCACAAACCATTTTAGCTGTTGCGGGATTGAAACCGTTCCAGATGAAGTGGACCTATGGATCAAGTGTTAAAAATTGTGAGGGGGAATTGCGAGAAAGCCTCTCATTCTAAACTGCGCTGCACAAGCAAGACCCAATTTGAACATCAACCCCTTCCCAACTGTGGAATCTTGAACTCCATCGGAGACTGAAGAGAAAAATAATGGACGGCCTGGACGGGGGTTGCAGAAACTTCTTCACTGAGGAGAAAACATTCGAGCTTCGAGACTGTCATACGAGAGACGCCATTCCAAAGAGAATCGAACCGGAGATAGCCGCAGATCCGGACATAAACTTATGGGGCGGCTATCAAGCCTCCCAATTTGTTCTGCTTTGAACACGAGAGGCATTCCTGAAGAATCGATTTCTTTTCCGTTGCAAGAATGAAAGAGTGATTCAAAATGCTTGTTGACACCAAATAAATGGATGTATGTAATTGTAGTTTTCTTATCCTAAAAACTAACTGGAGCTCAGTATGTCCGGAGGGATTTTTGGATATTGTCTACTATTTTGTGTGTGTGTGTGTATATATATATATATATATATATATATATATATATATATATATATATATATATATATATATATATATATAATCGATATTTCAAATATAAATTAGGAAGATAGAATCAAAAATCGTTCGTCAGATCCCAGATGCCTTCGGGATCCAGTTTCGGTGTGAAGACATCCAGGAGACTTCAGTGAGAAATCCGGTCAGATCGCTGTACTTTTCTCATCCTAAAAACCTGCAGGAGTTCACTATGTCCGAAGAGATTTTGTCTTTGATATTTGGACCCCATTAAGATATTGTCTACTCTTGCGTGTGTATAATATATATATATATATATATATATATATATATATATATATATATATATATATATATATATATATATATATTATATATATATATATATATGCTCAATATTTCAAATACAAATTAGGAAAATAAAATAAAAAATCTTTCGTCAAATGACTGATGTCGCTGGGATCCAGTTTCGTTGTGAAGACATTCAGAAGACTTCAGTGAAGACTCCGTTTTTTAAAACTAAAGGTGGTGATGGGCAGAAAGAAGTTAGATTGAATATGGAGAGTTTTAAGGGTAATTGTTATTGTGGTGACGGTTTGGATGCTAAAATTGTTTCTGAATTGGAACAAACTCTTAAGGATCTTATTGAAGCTTCACAAGGTAAGCTTTTATGTTGTTACTATTGTTCCGTCTTAGATTCCGGAACATTTATTTCACAAGCAAGAGGAATGTCTGAGAATGAATCACGATCTTATAAGGCCCAAAAGGAAGGACTCGTTATAGATTTGATGGAGGATCTTATTGGAGCTTCACAAGGTAAGCTTTTATGTTGTTACTATTGTTCCGTCTTAGATTCCGGAACATTTATTTCACATGCAAGAGGAATGTCTGAGAATGAATCACGATCTTATAAGGCCCAAAACGAAGGACTCGTTCTAAATTTGGTGGATGAGAGAAAACTCTATAATAGAAACAAGACTGTTGTAGAAGGTTTAATTGAAAAATACGAATCTATTATGGAAAGCCATGGAAAAATAAGGAGGAAGGAGAGAATTGCTATACAAGGAAAAAAAGGTAAAGTAAAACAAAGGGTTCAAGAATTCGAGGAAAACGTTAATGTTGTCGGACATCAAACTAATATGAAGAAAGTTGATGTTGAAGAATATGCAGCAATGCGAGAAATTCTGATAAGAGATGCTAAAGACTCACCCTTAGCTAGAATATGGGAAATACTGGAATACGAGAGGTCACACGAGACAGGAATAGTTGAAGAGCTAGTTCAAAAGTATGAAAATATGATAGAGAGAGAAAAGAGAATATGGAAGAAGAAAACAAACCCAGTAGAAGTTCAAAGAGGACAAGTGAAAGAACTTATAAGCCATTTTGAGGGAACAGGAAATACTGAAGTGAATATCAAACTAATGGGTGAGGAAGAATATGTGGTACCAAGAGAAATTCTAAGAATAGGTGCTAAGGACTCAGCCTTAGCTAGAATACGGGAAATACTGGAATACGAGAGGTCACACGTGACAGGAATAGTTGAAGAGCTCGTTCAAAAGTATGAAAAAATGATAGAGATAGAAAAGGGAATATGGAAAAAGAAAACTAACCCAGTAGAAGTTAAAAAGGACAAGTGAAAGAATGTATAGAGCATTTTGAGGGAACAGGAAATACTGAAGTGAATATAAAAGTAATGGGTGAGGAAGAATATGTGGTACCAAGAGAAATTCTAAGAAGAGGTGCTAAGGACTCAGCCTTAGCTAGAATACGGGAAATACTGGAATACGAGAGGTCACACGGGACAGGAATAGTTGAAGAGCTCGTTCAAAAGTATGAAAATATGATAGAAAGAGAAAAGGGAATATGGAAGAAGAAAACAAACCCAGTAGAAGTTCAAAAAGGACAAGTGAAAGAATTTATAGAGCATTTTGAGGGAACAGGAAATACTGAAAATGTGAATAACATTAAACTAAAGGATGTGGAAGAATATGTGGTACTGAAAGAAATTCTAAGAAGAGATGCTAAGGAGGCAGCTTTATCTAGAATACAAGAAATAAACAGGTTATTCAATGGAAAGAGTAAAAATAAAGAGAATAAAATTATATTAAAATATCAAAATATATAAAAACTAAAAGATTCATAAAACATATAAACTAACTTCCCCTCCCCTACAAAAAAAACAAAAAAAATCAAAATATTATATGGAACTAGATGTCCAGAAGAAGAAGAAGAAGAAGAAGAAGAAGAAGAAGAAGAAGAAGAAGAAGAAGAGGAGAATGGCAGCGGAGAAACAACAAAATGGTGACTGTTACCAATTTATTTTGGATAAGGAATATTCTACAGGATGGACTCAGCAGGGGGAAGAAGTCTGACTTTCTTTAGTATGCTTTGTTCCTTGATGAAGATTCACCTGTACTGTTTCTTTGTCAGTTGGACAAATGCAGAAGTAACAAGTCTGACTTCTAGTATGATGTGTTCTCTGAAGAAGATTCCCCAAAACTTGATAGAAAATACAAAATATGTATAACTAGAACCCCCCCCCCCCCCCAAAAAAAAAAAGAAGAAGAAGAAGAAGAAGAAGAAGAAGAAGAAGAAGAAGAAGAAGAAGAAGAAGAAGAAGAATGCAAAAAAACAACAAGAGGGCTACTGTTCCCAATCTATTCTGGACACCTAAGGAATATTCTACAAGATGGACTCAGTAGAGGGAAGAAGTGTGACTTGCAATGGTAAGCTATGATCCTACATGAAGATTAACCTGTACTATTTCTTTGCCAAGTGAACAAATGCAGAAGAAGCAAGTCTGACTTCTTCTTGTATGCTGTGTTCTATGTAGAAGATTTCACAAAGCTGGAGAGAAAATACAAAAAAAAAAATATAAAACTAGAAAATACAAAAGAAGAAGAAGAAGAAAAAGAGGAAGAAGAAGACGAGGAAAAAGAAGAAGATGGCAGCAGAGAAACAACAAAATGGCGATTGTTCCCAAACCAATCTGGACACCTAAGGGATATTCTACAAGATGGACTCCACAGAGGAAAGAAGTCTGACTTGCTCAAGTATGCTTTGTTCCTTGATGAAGATTCACTTGTACTGTTTCTTTGTCAGATGAACAAATGCAGAACAAGCAAGTCAGATTTCTTATTGTATGCTGTGTCGTATGTAGAAGATTCCCCAGAGCTAGAGAGAAATTACACAAAAAAAATATAGAACTAGAAACTACAAAAGAAGAAGAAGAAGAAGAAGAAGAAGAAGAAGATGGCAGCAGAGAAATAAAAAAATGGCGACTGTTCCCAATCTATTCTGAACACCTAAGGGATATTCTACAAGATGTATTCAGCAGAGGGAAGAAGTCTGATATGCTCTAGTATGCTTTGTTCCTTGATGAAGATTCACCTGTACTGTTTCTTTGTCAGGT
>NC_090744.1:122565814-122573314 GCF_036898095.1 Palaemon carinicauda | reverse complement strand
TCTACTTTATTTTTATCTCAACAAAGACATTTTTCTCTGAATTTAGGTAAAATGTTGTGTCCCTCCCAAACCCGAAAAGGCTTTATACCAAGCGCTTTTACGCAGGACTGTTAAAGGAAGAGTTGGGAAAGATGGAAAACTTTTATGCAAAACGAAAGAGCCGTTCAGTGCATCCTTTCAAAGCTTTCTTTTATCAGAATAAAGAAAGGGTAAAGTCAAAAAAAAAAAAAAAAAAAAAAAGAATCGAGCCAATCAGAATAAAAGCAAGAGGACCATGAAGTCGAGTCCATTCTTAGTTTTATTGACGGGAATGAGTGATTGCTCCCTTTCACTGGACTGACATCGGCCATCCGCAGAAAGCTTTTGCTTTGACGGGGTCGCCCAGAAGCTTTGGTCGTCTTCGTTGCCTACTTCTGCTTTTTTTTCTTTTCTTCCTGCTGTTGTTTCATAATCATCATCATCTCCTCCCATGCCTATTGACGCAAAGGGCCTTGGTTAGATTTCGCCAGCCGTCACTATCTTGAGCTTTTAAATCAATACTTCTCCATTCATCATCTCCCACTTCACGCTTCATAGTCCTCAGCCATATAGGCGTGGGGGGTTCCAACTCTTCTAGTGCCTTGTGGAGCCCAGCTAAACGTTTGGTGCACTAATCTCTCTTGGGGAGTGCGATGAGCATGTCCAAACCATCTCCATTTACCCCTCACCGTGATCTCATCCACATATGGCACTCGAGTAATCTCTCCTCTTCTGTTATTTAGCTATTCATATCAACGGAATGATTATTTATTTCTTTTCTCTTCTTCTTCTTGTTGATTCCAGACTTTATGTATTCAATTTGACCAAGAAGGTCTACTCGCAATTGCTGTGAATGTTGTGTGTATGCAATTGATGTAGTATTAATAATTACGATAACTGATTATCTAGAGCGAAACGCATGAGAAAATATAATCATACTTTTAATGTCTGTGTCATAAATACAGTTAATTTCTAAGTTAAATTGTAAGTTATTATTCAGATTAAACTCCGGCCCGTTGGTTATTGAAAGAGGTATTATTTAAAAGGAACGGTTGAACTTTGAAAGGCATGACCCTGTGAGAGAGGGCAATGGGGAAGCTGATGATTTTATAGCCACTTCAGATTGCTGAGTTTAAGAGAGGCTGGCATGTTTATTGACTCGTTGGAAACAACAGACAGTTTTAATGGTTCAGGTTTTTTTATGAATAGGTCCAACTAATTTTATATTAGGATTTTGTCGACAGAATTCATTCTATACCTGACAGCATTATACATTTATTTCTAGTTCTCTCCTATTATACAAAACATATTAGTATTTGGAAAATACTTTTATCTTATGATATTTAATAATGAGTGACATATTTACTTGATTATTTTCTGAAATTGAATTTTTTTTTCTTTATGCCCAAGCACAAAGAATTTACACTTCATAATTTTCATACTTTTAATAATAATAATAATAATAATAATAATAATAATAATAATATTAACAGACATAAAGATGATAATGATATTGATAATAATGATTTTGCTGATGTCCATGGTATGGAAGTCACCCCTAATAGAGTTTCCAATTGGTTTTAAACAATAGTAATAAAACATCACTTCCATAAAGTTCAATTTAATCATGAAATGACATTCACGCGATTACATAATTGATATCTTTGTTAGAAAAGAATAGTCCTCGTGTTAATGGATGAATAATCACGCTTACAGGAAATGGCGGTAAAAATGAATAATTCATAACCATTTAGTTTTTGGAAAACATTCCATTATCTTAATTTCATGCCATTGTTTTCTCCACAAATAATGATATTTACCTTGATAGCTTTCGATAATTATCAGTTCTGAGTCATTGAAGCGATCAAACAAAACAAGTATGATTGGAATTCCATCTCGAGTCCCCGTCACCAATGTTTACTTATAATTTGCATTAATAAATGCAACGCATAAATCAGTCATGGAATCCAAATTATTTTATTTGGCAATAGATATTTTCCTATTATCATATTTTTTTTTTTCATTTAAAAAAATTACAATATGATTTCAAAGAGAACGATCTGTTTTCACGTGACTTTTTACCCTCGTAAAACAATAAAAGACAAGCTTAAGAAAAATATATTTAAATATTTTGAATACACTCACACACACAAACATACACACACACACATTACCGGCATTGAATTCAGCTGCTGCACCAGTATGTCACTGTCAAAGGCAGTTGTAAAAGTAGTCATCAAAAGGAACATTTATATTGTACTTTAGTCAATATTTTCTTATGAGGCGCATTTGTACTGACTCGCAAAGGTGCCCTTTTAGCTCGGAAAAGTTTCCTAATCGCTGATTGGTTGGACAAAATAATTCTAACCAATCAGCGAGTAGAAAACATTTTCGAGCTAAAAGGGTACCCCTGCGAGTCGGTACAAATGTGCCTCATTAAAAGAAATTGACTATAGTCCTCCTTTCCCATCTTTATCCTTACTGTAAAGGGTCGGTTGCCTGATGCGCCCTCTCCACTGCTTTCTATCAAAGGCACCCTCTTCCACCAAACCTCTTCTCTCCATATCATCCTTCACCTTATTTCACCATCCGATTCTCCTCCTTTCTCTGGATCTTCTCCCCCTAATAGGTTCCTCCCAAGCCCTCCTCACTCCCTCCCTACTATCCATCCCCAGCACTCGTTCACACCATCTCTTTCATGATATCCTTATCACCTCTGTAATCTTTACTACGCCTGCCATTCTTATTTCATCATTTTCCAATCTTTGAAGCAGTGATATTCCCACCTTAGCATTCTCATCTTTGTTCTCTCAAGCTTTGGTTCCTTTTCATGTCCTCATATCGGAGTGAATATCTTCTTCTTTGCCATTGTTATCCATACATTAAGGGGTCGGTTGTCTGATGCGCCCTCTCCAATGCCTTCTATCAAAGGCATCCTCTTCCACCAAATCTTTTCTCTCCATATCATCCTTCATCTTATCTTACCTTAAGCGTCTTCTCCGCTTAGGAAAAGGGCGTATGTCATGCAATCCAACCTCTCATGCATAAAGACTATCAAATAGATTGTAAATCTTTGCTCCTCCAGGAGAGGGTGTTTAAAATTACCACTTATGTATTATGGAAAACAGGGTTTGTGTCGCAAGTTATATTATATTTGGACCCCCTTCCCCCCCAAAAAAAAAAATAAAAAGGAAATCCGAAATGTCATATTTTTGCACTACTTGATTAAAATATTATTTCAGAGGAGAGGATTTACACAGCGCTATATAATGAGAGACCATGTCACAATTTTAACAGATGTTTTCAAAACATGTTTTTAGTTACTACGGAATATGTCGTTTGAATTACATCTCCGATTTGATAAGTCCTGTATCATTGTAAAGTAAATGTATTCAGATTTGAAGCCAGATTAATACATACCCAATTAAAACGATAAAATATAATATTTTTTTAATTTTTTTTTTATTTATTTTTTTTTTTTTTTTTTTTTTTCAAAACCAGAGAAATAGTCGACTACAACCATCAGCAACATTTAGCAGTTCTTAATGAATCCTGCCAACAATAAACTAATTGAATTTATCTCTAGTGTCACTGCCAATTTCTAGTAACTTCTTGCAACCCTCTTACGGGGTTAGTGCCTCTCTAACCGTAGTTACTAAAAAGGCATTAAATAGGGTCCTTGAAATTGCATTAAAATTTGTATGAAAATGGGTCCTTGAAATGTTACTAAAATGGTTTTAAAAAGGTCCTTGAAATGGTACTAAAATGGTATTAAAAAGGGTCCTTGAAATTGTATTAAAATGATATTAAAAAGTGTCCTTGAAATGGTATTAAAATGGTATTAAATAGGGTCTTTGAAATGGTACTAAAATAAATATTAAAAAGGGTCCTTGAAATGGTATTAAAATGGGTCCTTGAAATGACACTAAAATGGTATTAAAAAGAGTCCTTGAAATGGTATTAAAGTGGTATTATAAAGGATCTTTGAAATGGTATTAAAAAGGGTCCTTGAAATGGCATTAAAATGGTATTTAAAATGGTTCTTGAAATGGCGTCCATTTAGCCACTAGATGCACGTACTTTTTACCCCCCCCCCCCCCCTTCCTAATTCCACTCGAGTGGGGTTAGTTCCACATTGCAGTTAGGGGCTGATTTGTCTTCCTAGCTGAGCACTGGAACAGTTGGCAGCTAAAGACCAAACACGAGAACAGTAGTCAAAACATGGTATTATTATTATTATTATTATTATTATTATTATTATTATTATTATTATTATTATTATTATTATTATTATTATTATTATTATTATTTTTATTATTAGTTCAAAGTTGCAGCAAATGGTTTGATGTTGAACAGGCTGACACAAGTCCTTTTATAGTTTATGTATGACATATCTGTTTGGACGTTTTTACTGTTTGTAGAATGATTTATTGGTAATTTGTTCTCATCATTTATTGATTTCCTTTCCTCACTGGGCTATTTTTTCCCTGTTGGAGCCCTTGGGCTTATAGCATCTTGCTTTTCCAGCTAGGGTTGTAACTTGGCTAATAATAATAATAATAATAATAATAATAATTATAATAATAATATTAAGCTACAACCATAGTTTGAAAAGCAGGATGCTATAAGCCCAAGGGCTCCAACAGGTAAAAAAAGCCCAGTGAGGAAACGAAATAAGGAAATAAATAAACGATATAAGTAGTAATGAACAATTCAAATAAAATATTTTTAAGAAATTAACAACATTTAAACAGATATTTCATATATAAGCTATAAAAAGACTCATGTCACCCTTTTCAACATAAAAACATTTGCTGCAAGTGTGAACTTTTGAAGTTCTACTGATTCAATTACCTGATTAGGAAGTTCAGTCCACAACTTGGCCACGGCTGGAATAAAACTTGTTAGTAGAATGAAAGTTAAAATATTTTCTTGAGATAAATAACCAAAAATCTTAGGAGTTTCCCACTATGCCAATTTTTATGCAATTGAATAACGAAAAAGGAATACTGACCCAAAGTCCGATATCCATACATGTATGTTTCCAGACTCGGGGTTAGTCCTTTTTTTTTTTTTTTTCTTTTTTTTTTTAATAGACATTTTCCCCTTTACAGTCATGAAGGAAGACAACCAGACAATCAATCTCTAGGAAAGCCTTTAGTTTCCTGACAGTGTTGGAAAGCAAACAGTGTCTTTATTGTACACTTTCATTTACCGCTCTGTAATCTAATTGTTTTTTCCCCTGTCTGATTGAAAAACCCTTCCGAAGAAAAATAATGCTGTAAACAAAAGATTGAATGTAGAAGAAAAGAAAATAAGAAGTTTACTCAAAAATTACAATATTTTTCTATTGACCTCACCAATACATTTTCTAAACACTAATTAAACAACAAAGTTTAATTATTCTTGGTCGGAGGTAGCAATTAATCTTGGAACTTTCCTAAATATATATTATTTACTCGTTTTCATTTATTCAAACTTTCTCTAATCGACAATTATTTTAAAAGTTTAAATTTTTTTTTAAGTGTTAGGCACTTTTCCTGATGTAATTAGTGTTACTGAAACTCGTTAATGTCATACGCTATGTTATAAAAGGGAGTGTGTCATACTACAAAGCTTATAGATCAATAATCTCATACGAAATAGAAAATATATTCTATTTTCAATCCAAATTCTGGGAATCGATAGGGAAAATCAAAATTCCTTCCCTAGAAATCCAAAATCAATAACAAGTCCTTTTTCACAAAATATCCAACAATAGGAATTGTTTAAAGGTCACGATGACTTATCAGTTAACTCTCTCTCTCTCTCTCTCTCTCTCTCTCTCTCTCTCTCTCTCTCTCTCTCTCTCTCTCTCTCTCTCTCTCTGTCTCAGGGCAGGATTAGTAGCAAAATCTCCTAATTATCATCTTCCATATGAAATATTTCTCTCCTTGTATAATTATATTCAACATATATGAATGTCAGACGAGCATAATTAGTTTAATTAGTTGAAGTTCTTAAGATTACAGGAACAACTATAATTATTATTATTATTATTATTCTTATTATTATTATTATGTTTAACCAAATTACAGTCCTAACTGGGAAAACAGAATGTTACAAGGTCAAAGGCTCTAAGTGCAGAAAGGATGTAGATAAATCACGTAAAAACTATTTATAATAAACATCGTTAAAAGAGAAAATGTAAATATATCAATATCAGTAGCAAAGTTAAATCGGTGATTTATGTATAAGCTATGAAACAAGACGTATTAATTTGTTCACCAGAAAAAGAATTTACTGCAAGTTTGAACTTCTCAAGTTCCATCAATTCACTCCACAATCTGGTCATAGCTGGAATAAAACTTCTAGAATACCCTGTTGTATTGATACTTATGATTAAAGGCAAGAGTGTTAAGATTGGGATCATACCTATAGTCAATTCCTTTTAGTGAGGCAGATTTGCACTGACTTGCAGGGGTGCCCTTTTAGCTCGGAAAAGTTTCCTGATCGCTGATTGGTTGGACAAGATAATTCTAACCAATCAGAGAGCATGAAACTTTTCCGAGCTATAAGTGCACCGCTGCGAGTCAGTGCAAATGCGCCTCATTAAAAAAAAATGAGTATAGTGTGACTTACAGGATGTTACAGTTTGGAAAGATCAGAATACAAAGGATAGTTAGAATAATGATAATTTGCAAGCAACATGCACAACGAACTACAAAGCGACGGTGCCAAAGGTTTATATCCAGATCCTCGATAAAGAATCTGATCCAACCAAAAGTTTTGGTTTAAAGGCCGGCCATGAATGGCTGAGGCAAGAGACAGTGACATAGCCCTATCAAGTAAGACAGTACCCTAGAGACTGACCATATATACATATGATCAGCGCCCAAGTCCCTTCTCCCCCCAAGCTAGGACCAAGGAGAGCAAGGCAATGGCTGCTGATGACTCAGCAGATACACCTATAGGCTCCCCCAAAACCCCCATCCAATAGCTCACAAGGATGGTGAGGTTGCAGCGACCAAAGGAACTAACGAGTTTGAGCAGGACTCAAACCCCAGTTTGGTGATCACCAGTCAGGGACTTTACCGCATAGGCCACCAAAAACCCTAAATTGTAAGATAACAGTTGGCAACTGGAGACCAGACAGGAGAACAATCAAAACATGGTACAATGAAAGAATTAAGACATATTCTTAGGGTAGATAGATTACCAAAAATCTTAGTTATTCTCATTATGCCAATTTTTTGGTGTAATTGAAGAAACGTAAAACAGGATGTTTCTCATAATTAAATCTGATATAATTAACGACATCATAAAAATTATTCCTACTTTACACAGAAACATTTCTTCTTAATCTGAATTCATTCATTCATTCATTTTTTTTTTTTTTGTGATATATGCATTTCTTTATTAATGTTGAATAATAATTATTGTAGAATACTGAAACTTCGTTATTACGCCCTTTTTATCTTTAGAAAAATATGACTTTAAAAA
>NC_090744.1:122550814-122553314 GCF_036898095.1 Palaemon carinicauda | reverse complement strand
TCTAATAAATTTTTATATTTGCTGTTTAAATGTGAAAAAAAAATTATATCTTATTTCAAACTATTTCTATAACTTTATAATGAAGAGAAACAAAAAGGAAACGAAAAAATTAATGAAAAGGAAAGAAAAATAAACCTAATAAATTTTTATATTTGCTGTTTGAATGTAAAAATAAAATGATGTCTTATTTCAAACTATTTCTATAACTTTATAATGAAGAGAAACAAAAAGGAAACGAAAAAATTAATGAAAAGGAAAGAAAAATATAAACCTAATAATTGTTTATATTTGCTGCTTGAATGTAAAAATAAAATGATGTCTTATTTCATGCACACACTTATTTTCCTCTATCACCAATTAAGACCCAAAACTTTTGTTTTAAATAAAAATGAACTGAAAAATAAACCCAAGAAATTTTTAAGTTTGCTGTTTGAATGTAAAAATAAAATGATGTTTTATTTCATCAACATACTTATTCTTCTTTATTACCTTAAAATGAAGAGCAAAACCAATTTTTTCTGTTTGCTGTTTTAATGTAAAAATAAAATGATTTCTTATTTCAACACACTTTTTTCTCTATTACCTTAAAATCAACATCCTAAAAACTTTTCATGTTTGCTGCTTTTAATGTTGAAATAAAATGCTTTCTTAATACTTGTACATATTTTATGTCTGCTATTTATATGTAAATCAAATGCTTTCTTATTGACACAAAAATAAATGGCAACAAAAAATACAAACGAAAAAGATACGTTTCTTCTCCTCAATGCAATGGTGTCTCTGACAAAAAGCATTGTTGTCTTTTCCGAAGCCAATCCAAGAATGTCCTCGGGTTGGAGAAGCCCCGTTTTTATATGGAGTGGCCAATTCGTGAACTGGCGTGAACTGGCGTGAACGATGCGGAATGATGAGCGAACTCGCGTGGACGTGTCATGAACTTCTCGTGAACTACGCGTGCCAATTCGTGCCATCGCCTGAACGTCGCGTGAACGATGCGCGAACTGGAGTGAACTGGTCGTGAACAGTGCGGGAAAAACACCGGTGCGTGGCAAAAATGCGCGCAAGTGTCAGGCAGGATTTAGCTATCCAGATGATTTCATTTTATTTCTATGTGCTGTTTGAATAATATTTCATTGTTAAATAAATGGTTTTAGATCTCTTTCAAAAGCCTTATCATGAGTTATGTTGTATTTCACAAAAAAAAAAAGAATAGTCGTATTGCACAGTATTAGTCTTACCGATCACTTCGAAAACATACTATCTTTTTTAGTATTGTCCTAATAACTCTTTCGTTTTACTTCCATTTTATTATAGTTTCAGATACAATAGTTACTTTCGACTCTTCACTCTTTGGTCCTTCTAGTTATCCCTCAAACACAAACACAAATATAAACATCGAATGTGTTTGTAGATCAAATCTGGCTTACTGCCCACCAATCCTATCAGTTTAACAATTGAAGAACTCTCCTTATAAGTATTTCATGAGCCTATGATCGAAGGAATTGGAAAGGCCACATCAGGCAACTAATCCCTTAATGTAGGGATAACAGTGGGGAAGAAGAACATATAAATATTTCAAGAACACATCAAAAACATTTTAAGAGTACTCTTTATAAATATTTTGAGGGCTCTCCATAAAACATTTCAAGGGCACACCATATAAATATTTCAAGGGCACACCATATAAATATATCAAGGGCACACCATATAAATATATCAAGGGCACTCAATAAATCATTTCAAGGGGACTCCATATAAATATTTTAAGGGCACTCCATATAAATATTTTAAGGGCACTCCATACAAATGATTTAAGGACACTCCATATGAATATTTTAGGGGCACTCCATACAAATATTTTAAGGACACTCCATATAAATATTTTAAGGGCACTCCATATAAATATTTTAAGGGCACTCCATATAAATATTTTAAGGGCACTCCATACAAATATCTTAAGGACACTCCATATGAATATTTTAAGGGCACTCCATACAAATATTTTAAGGACACTCCATATAAATATTTTAAGGGCACTCCATACAAATGATTTAAGGACACTCCATATAAAAATTTCAAGGGCACTCCATACAAGTATTTTAAGGATACTCCATATAAATATTTTAAGGCACTCCATAAAAATATTTTAAGGGCACTCCATACAAATATTTTAAGGACACTCTATATAAAAGAATTCATGGGCTCATAAATATTTTAAGGGCACCCCATACAAATATTTCAAGGACACACTATATAAAAGAATTCAATGGCTTTTCTTATAAATATTTTAAGGGCACTCCATATAAATATTCTAAAGCACTCAATATATATAATTCAAGGGCACGCCATAAAATATTTTAAGGGCACTCCATATAAATATTTTCAACAGCAAGGAGAAATGCAAATACTCAGTGTTTTTCTGAATTTTTTCGTCTCTACAACATGATGCAGTAGAGACGAAACCTGTCAAGGTTTATTACATCCGAGTATCACGTGTTCC
>NC_090744.1:122529041-122534041 GCF_036898095.1 Palaemon carinicauda | reverse complement strand
AAAAATCGATAATTTTTTTTTCTTGCGAAGAGACTAAAAAAATCGATTGGTTTTTTCTTTTTTTACTTTTTTTTTCTTTTTTTTTGCCGATGAGACAAAAACATTGAGAAAGTCCTCGGAACTTTTTAACGTTAATCTATCTCGATGCGAGAGGGAGAAAATTTCCAGTTTTATTTTCTGATCAAAATAAAATATGCATAAGAAGATTGGACGGACTGAAAAAAGACTAAAAGAAATTCCCATTCAAATTCTCCTCGTTATAATACGCCAGATTTTTCAAGCCTATCAATAATTCAGCTTCAGCTAATCGCCATGATTTTCTTAAAGAGGGATAGTATTATCAAAATCCAAATCATGGGTTTGTTTTAAAGATTGGCCCACCTTTTGTGAGACACGGGCTCTTGCTTATAACTGGCAGTTAGAATCATTGGTAATTTTATCATAAATAAGAGGAGCTCATTCTAAAATCACCCAACAAAACCAGAAAAATTAATGATGATGATGATTATTATTATTATTATTACTTGCTAAGCTACAACCCTAGTTGTAAAATCAGAATGCTATAAGCCAAGGGGCTCCAACATGAAACAATAGCCCAGTGAGGAAAGGAAACATGAAAAGTAATGAACAATTAAAATGAAATATTTTCAGAACAGTAACAACATAGAAATAAATGTTTCATATATAAACTATTAAAACTTGAGAAAATATTTTAAAGTGGGAAAATTTAAATGATAACAACAATCTTTATAAGACAGAATAATTAGTGATATATTTCTTCAGCTTTGGATACTGAGAAAATTTCAAGGAAATGAATGGTGTTTATATATATATATATATATATATATATATATATATATATATACATATTATATATATATATATATATATATATATATATATATATATATATATATATATATATATATATATATATACAGTATATATGTATACATATATATATATATACACATATATATGTATATATATATGTATATATATATATATGTGTGTGTATATATATATATATATATATATATATATATATATATATATATATATATATATACACTTACCTCAGGTATTTCAGGAACCACTACTCTCTGACTGACTACTATAACTAGACATTAACCTATTAAAATTGATTACAAGGATTATTTCATTATCGATTTTCATCACCAAGTATTGTTATTAGTTTAGATTTTTTATCTCATACTGAGCTTTATGTAATAATTAACACATAGGTTGACATTAGAACGTTTAGCCATAGGCTATGAGGTAGCTTCTCTATTTTATATCAATGCCATTTAGGTTATCTTGAAAGGTATGCTATTACCACTATCTATGAAGATGCCACTTGATATGATTAATGGTTTCAGTTTGTGAACATTTATAATAACAGATAGGGTTAGTTTATTATTATTATTATTATTATTATTATTATTATTATTATTATTATTATTATGATTATTATTGTTGTTGTTGCTGTTAATATTATTATTATTATTATTATTATTATTATTATTATCATCATTATTATTATTATTATCATCATTATGTGTAATAGGAATTACGTTTATATGAGAATACGCAAATGATCACTAGTACTATTTTTTTTTAATGTAGCTTCTCTTTGTATTTCTTAATATAAACTTAAAAATGCGCCATTTGTATATGCGTATATTATGCAAATTACGTAATGAAAAGTAGTCATACCATGTTGTAGTCAAGCAACTTATAGTCGTTCCTTGATGATATGAATGCTGAAATAGCCGAAGTAAATGAATTCAATAAATCATAAATTAGAATATGATAATTTCTAAAATCCAGAACTTCACCAAAAAGAGAAGAAAGGAGAACTGCCAGAATTTATTAATTCCGGATAATTGTCGTGTGAGAATTAATAATTTTTTTAAATCCCTCGAATTCTTTACTAATGAATCCTTTGCAAATCATTAGTATGATAATCGTGTTCAAATGATATCTTTTTCAGTCTCATTACTTTTAACGAGGTACTCGCCTAATATTAACCAGAGCTATTATGGTAATTAAGCGAAATATTACTCCCTGCCAGATGGTAATAACCTATAAATTTATATTGGGGAAAAAGAGTATTATTTTGTATGTGTATATATATATTTATATATATATATATATATATGATAAATTTTGCACATTTTTACGTGTTTTTCATATTCAAATAAGCCATATATATTTTTGATACATTAATGTCTGGATTCTCTTAACGACCTCGGGATCAGAGCCCCAGGCGAAATCACACAAAGACAAGAGCTTGGCTCCGGCCGGGAATCGAACCCTGGTCGGCAAGCTTGTAATATATTATATATATTATATTCATATATATATATATATGTATATATATATATATATAAATATATATATATGTACATATATATATATATATCTATATATATACACACATACATATATATATATATATATATATATATATATATATATATATATATATATATATATATATATATATATATACACATATATATGTGTTTGTATATATGTATGCATGTATGTATGTATGTATGTGTAGGTTATACCTTTGTCAAAAAGGATTCCTAAATTGAAATCATGTTTACATTAGAAAATGGCTTAAGAGTGCGATTCTGTATGAGAAAAACTTTATAAAAATCATTCTTTTAATATTTATATTGGTAATCCTTTTTCAAATTTCAGTGAGGCTTAAAATAGCAATGAAGTGAAAGGTGTATAATTAAAATTCATAATTTTTTTTTTTTTTTAACATTATCACTTAATATTATTGTAGAGGATTTTTTAGATGATACTTGACATTAAAACAGCAGTAAAATGAATGGTGTATAATTCATATTGATAATTTTTGTATTCAGCAATATTACTTAGTACTATTGTAAAGAATTTTTTTTATAATAATTAATTAAAACAACAATTAAATGAAGGGTGTATAATGCATATTAATAATTCATATTGATAATTTTTGTATTCAGCAATATTACTTAGTATTATTCAAAAGAATTTTTCAGATGATAATTGAGATACACCAATTTTTCTTCTCCCCCCAAAATCTCTCTTATCCATAAACTGATGAAGTATTTCCATTAGAGCCAAATCCCTTTCACGAAATATCCTTCTTCCCCTCTTCCTCAACGACACGATTACGACGATCCATCATCGTTCTTTTCAATAATCAAGATCATTTCAAACTCTCCCTTACTGACATAATGCGAGTCTTCATTGGAGGAGGAAGAGGGAGCGAACACCAATCCAGACGTCATTAAAAGGGTCGAAAATAGGACACTCATTATGCGCCTCTTTAACGGAGAAGGATTAGGGCCTCAAGATGGGATAGGATGTCCGTTTTACGGCGATCGTGACCCAGAGAGAGAGAGAGAGAGAGAGAGAGAGAAAGAGAGATTTGGCGGAAAGGGAATGATTAGATATTTAATGTAAGCAAAACTTCAGGGACGCTTTGGGAGAAGACATCCTTATCAATCCAGATGTTTTTATTTATTTATTTATTTTTTTTTTTTTTGAATTTCCTGATTGAATAATATTTCATCGTCCAATAATGGGGCTTAGGTATCTTTCATGAGCTGTATTATGATTTAGGTTGTATTTTACTAAAAATTAGTCGTGGTATTACATTAAATTAATATTACCGATCCATTCGAAAAGATGCTAGTTTTTTAGCATTGGCCTCATAACTCTTTCCTTATACTTCCATCTTATTATTGTTTCAGATACAATAGTTACTTTCGACACTCGTTATACAAATCATTCTTTTAATATTTATATTGTTAATCCCTTTTCAGATTTGAGCTAGGCTTAAATAACAATGAAATGAAGGGTGTATAATGCAAATTCATTTTTTTTTTTGTACATTCAACATTATTACTTAACATTATTCTAGAGGATTTTCTAGATGATACTTGACATTAAAACAGCAGTAAAATGAAGGGGTATAATTCATATTGATAATTTTTGTATTCAACAATATTACATAGTATCATTCTAAAGAATTTTTTTTATAATAATTAAGATTAAAACAACAATCAAATGAAGGGTGAATAATTCATATCAATTGTTCATATTAATAATTTGTGTATTCACCCATATTACTTAATATTATTCTAAAGAATATTTATATAATTATTGAAATTAAAACAACAATAAAATGAAGGTTTAATAATAGATATTAATAGTTCATATTGATAATTTTTGTATTCAGCAATATTACTTAGTATTATTCTAAAAAAAATTTATATAATAATTCAAATTAAAACAACAATGAAATGAAGGATGTATAATGCATATTAATAATTCATATTAATAATTTTTGTACTCAGTATGATATTTAGTATTATTCTAAAGAATTTTTTCCGATGATAATTGGGTTACACCAATTTTTCTTCCCCCAAAGTCTCTCTATCCATAAACTGATGAAGTATTTCCATTACAGCCAAATCCCTTTCACGAAATATCCTTCTTCCCCTCTTCCTCAACGACACGATTACGACGATCCATCATCGTCTTTTCAATAATCAAGATCATTTCAAACTCTCCCTTACTGACATAATGCGAGTCTTCATTGGAGGAGGAAGAGGGAGCGAACACCAATCCAGACGTCATTAAAAGGGACGAAAATTGGACACTCATTATGCACCTCTTTTCCGGAGAAGTTTTAGGGCCTCAGGATGGGATTGGATGTCCGTTTTACGGCGATCGTGTCCCAGTGTGTGTGTGTGAGAGAGAGAGAGAGAGAGAGAGAGAGAGAGAGAGAGAGAGAGAGAGAGAGAGAGAGTGAGAGAGAGAGAGAGATGTGGCGGGAAGGGAATTAAATGATATTCAACGTAAGCAAAACTTCAACGGACGATTTGGAGAAAACATCCTTAGGTATCCATATGATTTATTTTTATTTTTTTGTGCTGATTGAATAATATTCCATCGTTAAAATAATGGGTTTTAGATCTCTTTCATAAGCTGTA
>NC_090744.1:122511541-122514041 GCF_036898095.1 Palaemon carinicauda | reverse complement strand
GTCATTGGGCAGTTATCAATTTCCCGAACTCACAAATGTCTTTGTAATTTCTCTCTGTTCCGGTAGGGGGAGAAGGAGTAGTCATACCCTCGTGAGGAAGGGTACCCCGAGAAGTACACTCAGAAAGCACAATCTCCCAATAATTGCCGAACCTGCTTGGTTGTAGTTAGGAAATAGGGAGGGGGTGGGAAGGGTTGAATCTGTGTGTGTGCGTGTGTGCATAAAGTTCTCATAGATTTCTCTGAGATGGCAATACATTTTTTTTTATATAGCATTTTTATTATTTATATCACTCTAAAGTATAGAAAAATAGATATAGGAAAAGAAGTAAAATATAATTTCGCTGAGATAGGCGGCAAGAATTTTAGGATTAAATATGGGTTCATAAGCTGGTCCAAAAGCCATCATGTTACCAAAAAAAAAAAAAAAAATCGTGTTGATAAAACGTTAAAAAAAATATTCAATTCAAAAAGAAAGAAATTGAACATGTAGATAAACCGTGTTAGGAGAATGGTTGAAGAGTATTCAATATTTCACTTAGGATTCCTGTGTTCAGAAGTTACCCGTGGTCTTGTAGGAATGACATTTTCTACTTAAAATTAACTCTCTCTTCCGTGCATAATTCATTTGGTCGTACAAAAGTTTCTTTTTCACCTTACTCGTTGTGACCTATACTTTGCACCAATTTTTGGAATCTGAAGAGTGAATGAATGAATGATTTGAAAAGTTCTCTGGCATTCTGATATTGAAGGTCATTGACGCATATATTGTTTATTATGGATAAAGAGTAAAAGAATATTCAATTAAAACCAGAAAAGTAGATATGTTATAAAATTTGACCTGCTTCTGAAATAAATTTTAAAATGCTGCTAGCATTATACGACACATGTTGGCGTTATTCATGTTATGCATTCCACTTATAGCACAGAAAGAAATAGGCATCTGTTTGAGGCTCGTGGTGAAGATGACAGGTTCATCCTTGCCAAGATTCTTGGACACGATGTGTCGTACAATGCTAGTGGCATTTTTACATTTATATAAGAAGCAGGTCTTCTTAATGCTATTTAACTTTTATAACATATTTACTTTTCTAGTTTTAATTGAATATTCTTTTGATATTTATGTATAATAAAGGTTATCGGTGTCAATGATCTTCGATGTCAGGATGCCAGAGAACTTCAAATCAGTCAATCAACTACTTTTTACTGCAAGTGAGCTCAAGGCATGCTCCTAAAGTTACTTCTGTTAAGTAAGTGTAAATTACTTAACCGTCTGGATATTTATGGCCTGTTAAGAACTGTTGGACCTCTAGATGCAATGTTTGATTTTATATATGGTCATCTCGAAATTACCGTTTACCTCAATAACGAATGGTATTAAGATTTTTTTTCTTAAAGTAATGACTATTCATAGCTTTAAATATTAGATTTTTGTATGTAGGATACATTAAAATTATTTTTCATCTGAAAACATAACCTAAAATAGAGGCATTTAACCATCAATATATTATCCCCTTCTGAGTGGAAATAGATTAACGTGATGAAAGGGTTTGTGTATCGCCATGATCAGCAAAGCTGTACTAGTCAGGCACACCCATACCAGGCTCGTTTGCTGTAAGCGATCAGACAAAAGTCTCACACCATCACCAATCCGCGGTGGCAGACATGAATAAGGACATGTCTGAGTCCTTTGTCCTGCAGTGTACCAGAAATGGCTGCATTTGTTGTTGTATATTATTCATCCATATATATTGAAAAACAACTTCCACCACCATGGAAGTACACTGATTCAGTACATGCAATGATCTGATCTAAAGTATTCTTTATTGAGAGAGAGAGAGAGAGAGAGAGAGAGAGAGAGAGAGAGAGGGGGGGGGGGGGTTGAAGATGACAGGCCCAACCATCTATTTCATGTAAATAACTCGCACTCTAACGTTATAGATAATAATGATAATTATCATTCCAGAAGGACGTTGATTATGTTTAAGTCTTAGCATCATGCAATTCGTGAGTAAAGCAATATATATAAATAAATATATATATATATATATATATACATATATATATATATATATATATATATTTATTTATATATATATGTATATATATACATATATATATATATATATATATGTGTATATATATATATATATATATATATTTATATATATATATGTATATATATATATATATATATATATTTATATATATTTTTCTGATATAAAAACTATAAGTTCTTGAGAAAAAAAAGTATTTCTATAGTATATAAAAATATAATTTTCTGAGAGTGCTTGAGAAAATAGGTATATCTATAGTATATAAAACTATAGTTTTCTTGAAGTGCTTGAAAAAATAAGTATGTCTATAGTATAAAAAAAACTATTATTTCTTTAAAGTGATTGAGAAAATGAAGTATTTCTATAGCATAAAAACTATAATTTTCTTGAAGTGCTTGGGAAAATAAGTATTTCTATAGTATATAAAAACCTATAATTTTCTTA
>NC_090744.1:122501193-122506041 GCF_036898095.1 Palaemon carinicauda | reverse complement strand
TGCCAGAAAGACCGGCATTGAAACTAAGAGTATAAGATCTATAAGGTTATCCGGGCTTGTCAAGAATTATTTATTTTTATTTTCTTCTAATTTTTTTTAATTCCAATTGTAAAAAAAAAAAATCTTTATCATCATGATGGAGATAATCAACTAAGTTTTTTTTTTATTCCAATTGTAAAAAAATCTTTATTATCAAAGGGATAATCAACTAATTTTTCCCAAAAAACAATATATAATTCTATTGGTATTCGATGTTTAACATTTGAGCGTGAGAAAGAAAACTTTGCTTAGAATGATTTTGACTTGAGTTAGATTTCTTTCCGATATAGGAAGAGTCCATTTAATTAATCAAGAACTGGCCTAGGCGTATCTCGCTCTTTGGAATGGTTGAGGATATGCTCCGAAAATACTCGAAGGTTGAGAATAAATGATCCATGGAGAGGAAATAGTTTTTATATGACAGAAATACTTATTTTTCTCAAGCACTTCAAGAAAATTATATTTTTCTTATACCATAGACATACTTATTTTCTCAGGCACTTGAAGAAAATTATAGATTTATATACCATATACATACTTATTTTCTAAGGCACTTTAGGAAAATTATAGTTTTTTATAATATAGAAATACTTAATTTCTCAAGAAATTCAAGAAAATGTTAGTTTTTATACCACAGAAATACTTATTTTCTCAAACACTTCAAGAAAATTATAGATTTTTTATACCATAGATATACTTATTTTCTCAAACGCTTCAAGAAATTTATAGTTTTTTTTCTATACCATAGACATACTTATTTTCTTATGGACTTCAAGAAAATTATAGTTTTTCATACTATAGAAATACTTTTTTTCTCAAGCACTTCAAGGATATAGTTTTTTTATACTAGAGAAATACTTATTTTCTCAAGCACTTAAAAAAAATTATACAATATAAATACTTATTCTCTCAAACACACCAAGAAAATTATAGTTTTATATACTATAGATATACCTATTTTTTTAAGCATTCTAAGAAAATTACATTTTTATATACTATAGAAATACTTATTTTCTCAAGAAAATTATAGTTTTTATATCATAGAAATATATATATATATATATATATATATATATATATATATATATATATATGTATATATATACACATATATATATATGTATATATATATATATATATATATATATATATATATATATAATATATATATATATATATATATATATATATATATTCCTTTACGCACGAATTGCATGATGCTCTGATTTAAGCATAAGGTCCTTCTGGAAGGATAATTATCATAAATTATAGCGTACAGTGTAAATTATTTATATGAAATAGAAGGCCGGGTCTCTCTCTCTCTCTCTCTCTCTCTCTCTCTCTCTCTCCTCTCTCTCTCTCTCTCTCTCTCTTACAGAAAATAAAGAATACTTTAGATCAGATCATTAAATATATTGATAAATGGACTGAATCACTGTAATTCTATGAAAGTTGTGCTCCATTATATATTGATAAATAATATACAACAACAAATGCAGCCGTTTCTAGTCCATTGCAGAACAAAGGCCTCAGACATGCCTTATTCATGTCTGGGGTTTGGCCTGTTTTCATCACCACGCTGGCCACTGCTTACAGCAAATTAACCTAGTATGGGTGGCCCTAACTAGTACTGCTTTGCTGATCATGGCGATACACAAACCCTTTCATCACGTTAATCTATTTCCACTCAGAAGGGGATAATATATTGATGGTTAAATGTCTCTATTTTAGGTTATGTTTTCAAATGAAAAATAATTTTAATGTGTCCTACATACAAAAGGCTAATATCTAAAGCATGAATAGTCATTACTTTAAGAAAAAGAAATCTTAATACTATTCGTTATTTGGGTAAACGGTAATTTCGAGAATGACCATATATAAATCAATTAAACAATTGCATCTAGAGCTTACAACAGTTCTTAATAATGTCCATAGATATGCAGAAGGTTAAGTACCTTACTTACTTAACACAAGTAACTTTAGAAGCATGTCTTGAGCTCACTTGCAGTAAAAAGTAGTTGATTGATTGATTTGAAGTTCTCTGGCATCCTGACATCGAAGGTCATTGACGCTGATATCGTTTATTATGAATAATGATCAAAGAATGTTTAATTAAAATCAGAAAAGTAAATATGTTTTAAAAGTTAAAATAGCATTAATAAGAACTGCTTCTGATATAAATATAAAAATGCCACTAGAATTGTACGACACATCATGTCCAAGAATCTTGGCAAGGATGAACCTCCATCTTCATCACGAGCCTCAAACAGATACCTATGTCTTTCTGTTCTATAAGGAATGCATAACATGAATAACGCCAACATGTGTCCTATAATGCTAGCGGCATTTTCAAATTTATTTCAGAAGCAGGTCTCCTGAAAGCTATTAAAATTTTATAACATATATACTTTTCTGGTTTTAATTGAATCTTCTTTTACTCTTTATTTATAACAAACAATATCGGCGTCAATGACCTTCAATATCAGAATGCCAGAGAACTTTTCAAATCATTCATTCATTCACCTCTTCAGATTCCAAAAATCGGTGCAAAGTATAGGTCACAACGAGTAAGGGTGAAAAAGAAACTTTTGTACGACCAAATGAATTATGCACGGAAAAGAGAGTTAATTCTAAGTAGAAAATGTCATTCCTACAAGACTACATGTAACTTCTGAACACAGGAATCCTAAGTGAAATATTGAATACTTTTCAACCATTCTCATAACACGGTTTATCTACGTGTTGAATTTCTTTCTTTTTGGATTGAATCTTTTTTTAACGTTCTATCAACACGATTTTTACTATTTTTTTTCTTTTTTTCTTTTGGATAATGGCTTTTGGACCAGCTTATAATCCCATATTTATTCCTAAAATTCTTGCCGCCTATCTCAGGGAAATTATATTTTATTTCTTTTCCTATATCTATTTGTTCTATACTTTAGAGTGATATAAATAATAAAAATGCTATATAAAAAAAAATTGTATTGCCATCTCAGAGAAATCTATGAGAACTTTATGCACACACGCACCCATAAACAGATTCAACCCTTCCCACCCCCTCCCCCTTTCCTAACTACAACCAGGCAGGTTAGGAAATTTGTGAGAGATTGTAGTTTCCGACTGTATTTCTCGGGGTACTCTTTCTCACGAGGGTAAGACTACTCCTTCTCCTCTCTAATAACAGAGAAAAATTACAAAGACATTTGTGGCTCTGGAAATTGATAAGTGGTTAATATACGAAAATTGTGCTAAGGATCAATATACGAGAACTGTTTCAGTTTGGGTACGATCAGGCACGAGATAAAATCCTAATTGATATTTACGTAATATATATTTAATGTTTTTATTAAATTTCTAAATGTATGAGTTGATTTATATCATAATTTCGATTTAAGCCAGACTTTGATGTTCTATAAATCTTGTCATAATCGTAAAAGCAGTCTTAGCTGCTAGCTGCTTTAAATGCATCCCTATTAAAGTAATTATCAATTATACGGCTGTAATTTTTTCTTTGTTGTTTTAAGTAGAACTGGGATCATATCATCAAATCCTGATTAAAACATACTGCTAAAACTTATTATTTAACATCTGATATTGAATTAAATTATATTATATCATATATGTGATTGTTAGGCACATGTCTGTGTAACAAATAACAGTGAAAACTTGTCATAGCGTTTATTTCCATTTTGGTACAGTATATATATATTATATATATAAATATATTATATATATATATAATTATATATATTAAATATATATATATCCCACCTTCCCCTTATTAGACATATATATATATATATATATATATATATATATATATATATATATATATATATATATATATATATATATATACATTCTACCTTCCCCTTCTTAAAAAAATCTGTAATTATGGCATTTTTGTTTCTTGTTCTTCGTAGAATATATCCTCTAAAGTTAACACTTCTCCTTTTTTCGCAATTATTAGGCTTATCAAATGTATTATATTCTGCCTCATCGCACCACCAGCCTTCACATGATACAGTATATGGCTCCCAATGAAACACCATAAATACATCAGACACTTTCCTCTACATTTCTGCCTGACGCTTCACAACATCATTAATATCTCAGTTGTGTGGTAGTTGATATTCATTCTCTAGCGTTTTCTATTGTTAGTAATTATTAATTTATAACCCTAGCTGGTGAAGGAATATGCTATAAGCCCAAAGGCTCCTACAGAGAAAAAATAACCCAATGAGGAAAGGAAATAAGGAAATAAACTAAAAAAGAAATAATAAACAATTAAAACAAAATATCTTAAGAACAGTAACATTAAAGCAGAACATTCATATATAAACTATGAAATCTTAAAAAAAAAAAAAAAAAAAAAAAAAAAAAAAAAAAAAAAACAGTGTGCCCGAATGTACCATCAAACAAAAGTATTCTAACCAAAGACATTGGAGGGCCATGGTACAGAGGCTATGGCACTACCCAACACTAGAGAACAATGGTTTGATTTTGGAGTGTCCTTCTAAAAGAGCTGCTTAATAACTAAAGAGTTTCTTGTCACATTCAAGAGTATACCGGAAGAAAATCTCTTGAAATAATAAGAATAAAAAGGTGAAAAACTAATATAATCCCTATAATGTTTTTCATTGAGATTTGTAACAGACAAATAAAAAATCGCAAGAGAGAAAACCTCACATTGCATGTACGAGTTATTATAATTATAATCATAATTATAATTATAATCATAATTATAATTATAATCATAATTATAATTATAATTACAATTACAATTATTATAATTATTATCATTATTAT
>NC_090744.1:122488693-122491193 GCF_036898095.1 Palaemon carinicauda | reverse complement strand
GTTTATCGATCAAGGAAAATAAAGGTTCTTGGATTCAGAAATGGAAATTCTCTCTCTCTCTCTCTCTCTCTCTCTCTCTCTCTCTCTCTCTCTCTCTCTCTCTCTCTCTCTCTCTCTCTCCTCTTATGCAAGTGTATAACCGATGATTTATTATTAATTAAGAGTATTCTATATTTGAGTTCAAATACTCTAATAATAATAATAATAATAATAATAATAATAATAATAATAATAATAATAATAATAATAATAATAATAATAATAATAATAATAATAATAATAATAATAATAATTATATATATATATATATATATATATATATATATATATATATATATATATATATATATATATATATATAAAACCATCCTTCCTACAAACTATTCTCACGGAAAAAAGTGTCTAGCTTAACCGAAACTCCCAAAAAATGGATCCAAAAATACTCCATGAAGCTCTTCTATGGGACTTGCAAACAAAGCAGACACATCTATTCTATTTCACAGGAAAATTGCTTCCACTCCGGATCCCGGAATATCAGTCTTGTGTAACACAGCAAAGGATTCATATATGTTCCATAGTACAAATTCTAGATATTCCCATATCCAGCGAGCGAAGCTTGGATTATCAAGACAAGTGTAATTAATTTAGAACCGTGTGACAGCTGCATTACGGTAATTGAAATTATACGGAAATGTTATACCAACTGGAAATTGATTTAGTAAGTGCACATTGGTATTGAAGAAGTGTCGACATTTCTCGGACTTACTCATAAGTTCGTATTGCTTTACCTTTGGTTGAAGGGAAATATGTTTATAGTAATTGAGATTGCTAATTACTTATATGTTTAGTCTTAATCCCCTTGATATCATTGGCATAGCTTTTGATGACTTTATGATTTTGTTACTATTACACTTTGATATACATCCACATATATATATATATATATATATATATATATATATATATATATATATATATATATATATATATACAAATAAATAAATAAATGTATATGTATATATACAGTGTATATATATATATATATATATATATATATATATATATATATATATATATATATATACATATATATATACACACATATATATATATATATATATATATATATATATATATATATATACACACATATATATATATATATATATATATATATATATATATATATATATATATATATATATATATATATGCATAAACACATATACACGCACGTGTTAAATTCACAGGAACACGTCTTTAATGAATCATGTTGTAGAGACGAAACTATTGAGGTAACACTTCGTATTTTTATTTTCCTTTGCTGTTTATTGCATATATATATATATATATATATATATATATATATATATATATATATATATATATATACATATGTGTGTATGTGTGTTTATATATATATACATATATATATATATATATATATATATATATATATATATATATATATATATATATATATATATATATATATTACTCTAACGTTTTTCGTTTTTTTACATTCTTCCTCGTGTGTGATAAAGACATTAGAATAATACTCATCATTCCTCCCTTTTACTTAAATGATTACATTTCCTAAGCCACATTAATTTACTACTTTCAAGTTTTAACCACAAAGTCTAATTTCCCCATTCGGTTTGCATATAAAAAGTTTATAATCTAAGATTTTAAAATATATATATTTTGCTACTCAGATAACTCTGATCTATACATAACATGTAACAAATTTACTCAGTTTCGCTTAGCTTAAGGAGAACATGTAGAGATGATCAGTGTCACAGTATAACCCTAAGTATGCTTTCACTTGAACATCACATGAAGTTCCAGTAAAATATTTATGCAAAGTGCCCTTAAAACATTTATAGAAAGTGGCCTTAATATTTATATGAAGTGCCATTAGAATATATTTATGAAGTTCTCCTAAAACATTTATATAAAGTGCCCTTTAAATATTTATATATAGTACCCTTAAACTGTTTTATGGAGTGCCTTTGATATATATTTATATGGAGTGCTTTTAGATATTCATATGGAGTGCCTTTAAAATATTTATGAGAAGTACCCTTAAAATATTTATATGGAGTTTCCTTAAAATATTTGTATGGAGTGCCGGAAAATGTTTTATGGAGTGTCCTTAAAATATTTATGTGGAGTGCCCTTCAAATTTTTTATGGAGAGCCCTCGATATATTTAGTAGGAGTAATCTCAAAATGTTTCTGGAGTGTCCTTAAAATATCTATATCTTCTTCTTCCCCACCATTATCCATACATTATGGGGTCGGTTGCCTAATGTGGCCTCTCTAATGCCTTACATCAAAGGCCCTTAATATGCTTATAAGGAGAGTTCTTAAATTGTTTAACTGATAGGAATGGTGGATAATAGGCCCGATTTGATACAGAAACACATCCGATGTATATATATATATATATATATATATATATATATATATATATATATATATATATATATATATATATA
>NC_090744.1:122481193-122483693 GCF_036898095.1 Palaemon carinicauda | reverse complement strand
ATTCACGTTTTGGAAAAGTTTTATTTCTTCTTTTGTCTCTAAACGTGATAAGAGCTTCGAACTTCCGAAAAACTACCATTAACTTCTAATGAAGTTTCCAAAGTGAAAATTTTCTTGTGGCCGATAATTCTTCAACTTCACTTAACTTGAAGGCTGGAAACAAGTCTAATGGAACACTGACGACCCAAGGAAGATTCCAATTACTAAAAGTCTTCAGATTTTATCTCGGTAATTATACGATGAGGAATTCAGGATTGTGGTGGCCTACTGAAAACGTCCCTGCCTGGCGATTGCCGGACTGGGGTTCAAGTCAAGCTCAAGCTTGATAGTGTTTTATAGTTTTTGCAAGCTCACTATCAATGTGAGCTAAGGACGTGGAGTTTGGAGGACCCTATAGGTCTACCTGCTGAGTCATAAGCAGTCATTGCCTCGCCCTCACTGGTCCTATTATTATCATTATTATTATTAGTTGCTAAGCTACAACCCTAGTTGGAAAATCAGAATGCTATAAGCCCAGGGGCTCCAACAGGGAAAATAACCCAGTGAGGACAGGAAACAAGGAAAAAATAAATATTCTAAGATTAATATTAAAATAAATATCTCCTATATAAACTATATTAACTTTGACAAAACATGAGGAAGAGAAATTAGAATAGTGTACCCGAGTGTACCCTCAACCTAGCGTGGTTGGAGATGGGGCTTGGGCGCTGATCATAGTATGGTCATTTAGGATATTATTCTGCTAGCTTGAGCATTGTAGCTCTTTCTTGCCATTGCCAATAATGAGCGGCGTTTATACCTTTAAAAGAATAACCGTTTCTTTACAGAAAAGTGTTAAGAGTGGAAAAAAGGCTAATGCCTGCTCATATAAACGAGAAATTAGCCTCGATGCCTTTGTGATCACGGTAAAATAGCATGAATTCACACCACATTAGGCCCATTAAGACATGCTTGAGGCTACACTCAGGCACAATATTCTATCTTATTTTTCTTCTTCTTGTTTTGTTAAAGTTTTTATAGTTTATATAGGAAATATTTATTTTGATGTTGCTGTTCTTAAAAAATTTCATTTTTCTTTGTTTCCTTTCCTTACTGGGCTATTTTCCGTTTTAGCAAGTAATAATAATAATAATAATAATAATAATAATAATAATAATAATAATAATAATCATCATCATCATTAATTTTTCTAGTTTTGTTGGGGGATTCTAAAACTAGCTCATATAATAAAGCTACCAATGATTCTGACTGACAGTTATGAGCAAGAGCCCGTGACTCACAAAAGGAGGGCCAATCTTTAGAATATAACCATGATTATAATTTTTTATAACAATACTATTCATCCTTAAGAAAAACACTGTGGTTAGCTGAAGCTGAATTATTGATAGTCTTGGAAAAACTGACGTATTATAACGAGAAGAATTTAAATACGAATTTCTTATTCAGTCTTTTTTCAGTCCGCTCAATCTTCTTATGCATATTTCATTTTGATTAGAAAATAAAACTGGAAAGTTTCTCCCTCTCGCATCAAGATAGATTATCGCTTAAAAAGTTCCGGGACCTTTCTCGATATGTTTTTGTCTCATCGGCAAAAAAAAAAAAAAAAAAAAAAAAAAAAAAAAAAAAAAAAAAAAAAAAAAAACCGATGTTTTTGTCTCTCCGCAAAAGAAAAAAAACATTCTCGATATGTTTTTGTCTTCGGGAAAAAAAAATCTCGATGATTTTGTCTCTGAAGAAAGAAAAATTCGATGTTCCTGTCTCTTCACAAAAAAAAAAAAAAAAAAAAAAAAAAAAAAAAAAAAAAAAAAAAAAAAAAAAAAAACTTTTCCATCTGAATTTTGAACGACATATATCGATTTAGGTTTTGGAAAAAGTTTTATTTCTTCTTTGGTCTCTAAACGTGATAAGAGCTTCAAACTTCCGAAAAACTACCATTAACTTCTAATGAAGTTTCCAAAGTGAAAATTTTCTTGTGGCCGATAATTCTTCAACTTCACTTAACTTGAAGGCTGGAAACAAGTCTAATGGAACACTGACGACCCAAGGAAAATTCCAATTACTAAAAGTCTTCAGATTTTATGTCGGTAATTATACGATGAGGGATCCAGGGTTGTGGTGGCCTATGGGAAACGTCCCTGCCTGCAATTCGGCGGACTGGGGTTCGAGTCCAGCTCAAGCTTAATAGTTTTTATAGCTTTTGCAAGCTCACTATCATTGTGAGCTAAGGATGTGGGGTTTGGGGGAGCCTATAGGTCTACCTGCTGAGTCATAAGCAGCCATTGCCTCGCCCTCACTGGTCCTATCATAATTATTATTATTACTTGCTAAGCTACAACCCTAGTTGGAAAAGCAGAATGCTGTAAACCCAGGCGCTCCAACAGGGAAAATAGCCCAGTGAGGAAAGGAAACAAGGAAAAATAAAATATTTTAAGAACAGTAACATTAAAATAAATATTTCCTATATAAACTAAATTAACTTTAACAAAACATGAGGAAGAGA
>NC_090744.1:122463693-122476193 GCF_036898095.1 Palaemon carinicauda | reverse complement strand
AGCCGTACTAATGTAAATGAGACCATTTGTATGTAAACACAGCCCTATCTTCTAAACTCGTCTGCCAAGGGCTGAATTCATTCCGGCCAGAGAAAATTGTCAATGGAATGGATTTGAGGGAATGTATACAATCTCCTGCCTCGGATAGAACAAAAAGAATGAAAAGAGTCTCAGATGTACCCAGATATAATATAAATGCAAGTGGGAAACAGCTATTTCTTCAGAGAATAAACATGGAAATATGTAAATTCTGTGGAGGAAGGAACATGAACTTCCTGAAATGGAAAGTAGACAATTTCTCATGGAATGTGGTAAGTAAATATTTTGAATGATGAATAACAAAACAGTGGAGGAAAACATAAGAGCAAATGGAATCCTTTCAAAATCACCAAAATAGAATTCAAAACTTGTATTGCTACAGCGGAATTTCAGTAAAATACAGGTGACCGTAATTTTGCCTTAATTTGTTATTACCTTTACAGGTTGATGACCGTAATGTCACTCCTTTACGTCAATATATCCGTTGTTAAAATGGTAAAAATCCTGGAATGAATGTTGCCAGGAAATTACCGTTTTCTTAATGTAAATTTTCAACAGTATACATCACCTGAGATATTCCTAACATAATTAAATGGGAAATGTTGATTCAATGTAATAATTATTTTTCACAATAATGTGTTTACTCTATTTTGCAAATTAATTTTTGAAAGCTCAGTAAAGGTGAGTGAGTTACTATTGTCATTAATTATACTGATGTAAGAGCTAGTTGGAAATAATGAAAAACTGGACCCTGAAAAAAAAAATATATTAAAATGCATGACAGTGATAAGTACTATTTGTTTTAATTAGCTCCAACTGTCCCTCCAATTACATTTATTTATATGATCCTTATGGCCACAAATTACGTGTGAGTGGGCAGCTTTGACTAGTACAGCCTTTCCCTTACCGATCATGATGATACACAAATCCTTTCCCCACGTTAAGGTATTCCTACTCAGAAAGAGATATATATATATATATATATATATATATATATATATATATATATATATATATATATATATATATATATATATATATATATATATATGTGTGTGTGTGTGTGTGTGTGTGTGTGTCCATGCACGAACAACAGAGTTTGAAGATGACTTTTCATGATAATTGATTTAGACCCTAAAGCATTTTATCATATATTACAAAAATACATCTCTCTCTCTCTCTCTCTCTCTCTCTCTCTCTCTCTCTCTCTCTCTCTCTCTCTCCTTAACATACAACGTAGCCAGTACATGTGACATGGAACAGACTTCCAGCGAGTCTCTCTCTCTCTCTCTCTCTCTCTCTCTCTCTCTCTCTCTCTCTCTCTCTCCTTAACATACAACGTAGCAAGTACATGTGACATGGAACAGACTTCCAGCGAGTCTCTCTCTCTCTCTCTCTCTCTCTCTCTCTCTCTCTCTCTCTCTCTCTCTCTCCTTAACATACAACGTAGCCAGTACATGTGACATGGAACAGACTTCCAGCGAGTCTCTCTCTCTCTCTCTCTCTCTCTCTCTCTCTCTCTCTCTCTCTCTCTCTCTCTCTCCTTAACATACAACGTAGCAAGTACATGTGACATGGAACAGACTTCCAGCGAGTCTCTCTCTCTCTCTCTCTCTCTCTCTCTCTCTCTCTCTCTCTCTCTCTCTCTCTCTCTTCCTTTTAATAATTGGAAAGCAATAGCTACATCTAAATATATATCAATTCAAGATTGATAAAATACTTTTGATTTTAATATATCCAGTAGTGTATCCTACATAACCTATTTGAACAAAGGCATTCACGATATCACTAACTACCTACAACAGCAACATCGCTCGCCATTTCGGAGATCTTACATTAACGGAAGAACAACGCAAGCTTTTAAGCTGGAGTGCCCTTCATCATTGGAAGGTTTGTCTGCGCTGTGATTAGAACGGGGGACCGAAATGGTGAAACCTAAAACGGGCTCTTGTTTACATTTAATCTTAATGGCTGTTGGCTATCAGCCACAAGAGAATATGTACACAGCTCTCACAACAACTCGGTATATTCTGTTACAGCTGAAAGGATGCTGTAGTTCGTTCTTTAAGGATTTGAACTCCGCGATGCATTTTAAAGGTTAAAGGTGTCTGGTTTCAGTTCCAGCTTCATCAGAATAGAAGCTCACCAGAACGTCAGCCGGGCAAGCCCAACAACCCAATGTGGTGCCCAACCACAGTAGTAGCCTCCTAAGTAAAGAGCTTAAACTCAGGCTCGCGGGCTGGGATCGATCTGCTGACATGCGAATGCTAGGCGAACACGTTGCCTGTGTACTATTTTTGTCTGAGAGAAATATCATGCGTTTTATGGTCTTGGGAGTTACAAAACAATGTATGTGGAATATGAATGTAAACAAATCAAGATATCGTCAAAGGCTGACTGCTGTATATACGGGAAATTAAAGAAGGTAAACGCAAATTTATAAAAAAGGATTATAGAAATCTTATAGGCCTATCAGTTCAATAGAAAAATAATGCACGAAAAGTTATGGTATGGATTCTACTCTCTACATCACAGAGGAAGAGGCATTTGGTTTATTAATTCATGGGAATTCAAAAGGGCAATCGCCATTTACTTTAATCCTTGATCTTAATGTTTATCCAATTAGGAGGATTTTTTTATAATGTAATCTTCACGGCTCACTATTTCCTCTGCCTACACATACACCGAATAGTCTGGCCTATTCTTTAAACATTCTACTATGTCCTCATACACCTGACAACACTAAGATAAACAAACAATTCTTCAAGGAGTTATCAACTGTACTGTAATTGTTCAGTGGCTACTTTCCACTTGGTAAGGGTAAAAGAAACTCTTCAGCTATAGTAAATATTTTTTTCTACGAGAACACTCCAAAATTGAACCATTGTTTTTTACTGTTGAATAGTGGCATAGCCTCTGTATCCCGGCCTTCCACTATCTTGGGTTAGAGTTCTCTTGGTTGAGGGTACACTCAGACACATTATTCTATCCGTTTCCTTATTTCCTTTCCTCACTAGGCTATTTCCCTTGTTGGTGCCCTTGGGCTTATAGCAGCCTGGTTTTCAAACTAGGGTTCTAGCTTAGCCAACAACAACAACAACAACAATAATAATAATAATAATAATAATAATTATAATAATAATATTTTAAGTGGAGTCAAAATGAACAAGACTTCACCGAGGACAATGAAACTTGGAATTCTCTTATTGAAGAACGATAAACCGAGGAAAATTATGTTTTAGTCACACCAAGAGGTAAATAATTAAAGAGGTCATTGTTTATTCCCATTCAATGGAAGAGGTTATGGAACTCGCAGTGGAATCAATTTATTGCCGACCTCTTTCAAACATAAATATTAATAATGGTGATATACTTGAACATAAATATTATCTTCATTTATTCTGGACGGCTTCCATACACAAATACTAACAATGGTGATGTAATTGAACATAAATATTATCGTCATTTATTCTGGACGTCTTTCACCCAAAATATTAACAATGGTGATATAATTAAACATAAATATTATCGTTATATATTCTGGACGTCTTTCACAAAATATATTAACAATGATGATATACTTGAACAAAAATATTATCGTAATAACATTATATTGTTTCTACTGAAAATCAGCGTTTTAACATGACGTATCATTAATAGCTGCTACTTCTTAAACTGTATATTTCTTTTTTTTTTTTTTTTTTTTTGGGGGGGGGGTTTCCACAGTCTATCATGGTATTTCCGTAAACATTAATATTTTGAGTTTTTTGTTTTGCGTATGAAATATTCCTTGTAAAGTTTTCCTTGGATCTCACATTTATGCTTTCATATTTTTCTTTATTCGAAATCAAAGATGAAAATGATACTTAATATGCCGGACAAAAAAAAAATCATTTAGAAATAGAAAACATAAAATGATTAATTCACGTGTGGGTGATATTCAAATCCTCTTGCCGTGTCTCATATCTAATTCACTGTTATCATAATTTAGCTTCCTGTTTTTAAATTCAGCTTTTATTAACCTATTCCACTAACTACCTTCTCAAAAATTCATCTCTCTCTCTCTCTCTCTCTCTCTCTCTCTCTCTCTCTCTCTCTCTCTCTCTCTCTCTCTCTCTCATTCAATTTCTATCCTATCACATTCTCGTATTTCCTAATATCATAAAAGAATTTTTTTCCATTGTATATTTGCACTGAAAATGTAGCAAAGAAGCGCCTTATTCATGTTTAAAAAAATAATCTGATTATTGCATTAGATCTGAATATAAAGAGGCTTAGCTTTTTTTCGAAGAGGTTGTCGAGGGGGGGGGGGGGATGGGGGCAACAGGAATATAAATTACTATTTTCTGTAACATAGCAGTCTTAGTTACTCATTTGTTCTGTAAGGTCTTAGTACTCAGTATTAATACTCAGTAGGTTACAAATTGCGTTCGTACAACGTTACCGACTTTTTTAGTTTTATTTCAGAAACAGGTCTTCTGAAAGATATTTAATTTTTATAAAGACATCTTTGCTTTTTTGGTTTTAATTGAATATGCTTTTATTCTTTATAATAAACGATTTCGGCGTCAATGACCTTCGATGCCAGGATGCCAGAAAACCTAAATTCAATCAATTAAATGAAACAGCAAAATTATATATTTTTGCAAGTTTTAATTTAATTTTTTTTTTCTTAATATAATTCTATAATTGTCACTGTCATCTGTTAGCTATTTCTCTTTTAATTGAAAATCTTATCCTTTTAAATAACAAAGGTTAAATTTGTAATTTCATATGTTAAAATATGTTATTTTAATTGTTCATTACTTCTCATGAAGATTATTTATTTGTTTATTTTCTTTCCTCATTGGTCTATTTTACCCTGTTGTAGCCCTTGGGCTTATAGCATTCTACTTTTTCAACTAGGATTGTAGCTTTTCTATTAATAATAATAATAATAATAATAATAATAATATTATTATTATTATTATTATTATTATTATTATCATTAATATTATAAATGAAATAAAAAAAAATACCTTAATCCTGGTATAGCTAGAGCATTTTACTGACAACAATCATGAAAGAACATTAAAAATTCAGCATCAAATTATAATTCTCAATTATACGATATGAGACCATCACTAAAATCAGAGTACTCTCTCTCTCTCTCTCTCTCTCTCTCTCTCTCTCTCTCTCTCTCTCTCTCTCTCTCTCTCTCTCTCTCGTGATTTCCAATACCACTTTACATAGGTAACCCTAATCTACAACTTCTTTGAAAAATACTTAGTCGGTTTCGTAAAAAGAGCTTCTGATTAAAGCCAGGTCCATTTTATTTCCAAAGGTCTTTGTAACTTTCACGTTCCCTGCTTCGCTCTCCTTCTGATTGTCCCCTACGATTTCATCACCATTATATCTCAGAAAAAACAAGAGAACGAAATCTCAGCGCTCTCATTGGTAAAAAAGATTCCCACGGATAAACTTCTAAAAATATGTGTTATCTTGAAACCCCAAACGCAGTTCATTAAAAAAAAAAAAAAAAAAAAAAAAAAAAAAAAAAAAAAAAAAAAAAAAAAAGACTTTTAGCATGACACTGAAAAGTCAATTCATTTTATCTTTCCCTTTCATTTTCCCATTTCATCCCCTTCATTGACCTTTTCACTGTTCTCATTTACTAAAGACACATGTCAATCATGCCGTGAAATGTGGATTTTATTTCGTTATTTACATCATGTTCTTTCATTCTTCCTTTTTCGTTCTCATTTAGTTCAGCTTTGAAGGGGAATGGACATAACTGAGTTTGACTATTTCGACTTTCCTTTTCATAAAGAAAATTCATATATATTTGTTCTACATTTTTATCAGTACTTCAAGGGCATGTATGGATTATTATTCTTCATTTATTTTATTTTTTTTTTTTTTTTTTTTACATTTCATGGAATTCGATAGTGAGACAATAGAAGAAAATAGTTTTATCTCCTTATTTAAATGAAAATAAATATTCTTTCGTTTAATAAGGGTAATTGAAACGTATTTTATTTGAGAGAGAGAGAGAGAGAGAGAGAGAGAGAGAGAGAGAGAGAGAGAGAGAGAGAGAGAGAGAACAAGCATTTCATAGTAAAACTAATTAGATTTGGGGTACGATTTGAAGCAAACAGGACTTGTTTTTCCTTACCAAAAACGTTCTATAATCTAACCTATTAATTGTCTTCCAAAAATCGAATAAACGAAGCCATACATTATCATGATGAAACTATCACTTTACTCATAAAAGACATAAAAGATATATCAAAATCTTTTCCTTACATTTTCCACTTCGGTTCAAAAAAAAAAAAAAAAAAAAAAAAAAAAAAAAAAAAAAAAAAAAAAAAAAAAAAAACTAAAATATGAAGATGTCCGACATATAGAACCCAAAAGTTCGACGAACGCTTATTCCGTTTTGGACCTTAAATAAGAAAAAAAAAAAAAAAAATTGTTGTGGCCTGATTGGTAATGTCTCTGCCTGGTGTTTGTCAGTCGTGAGTTCGAGTCCAGGTCAAACTCGTTAGTACCATTAGTGTCTGTAACCTTACCCTCATTGTGAGCTAAGGTTGGGTGGTTTGGGGGAGCCTCTAGGTCTATCTGTTGAGTCATCAGCAGTCATTGTCTGGCCCTCCCTGGTCCTAGCTTGGTTGGGAGGGGATTGGGCGCTGATCATATGATATATGGTCAGTCTCTAGGGTATTGTCCTGCTTGATAGGGCCAATGTCAGTGTCCCTTGCCTCTGCCATTCATGAGCGGCCGTTAAGCCTTTTAAACCGAAGAGGAACCAGGTTTAGGACTTGTCTGCTTTGAGGCGCCCTCGACTGAGCTACTGACTCCTGCCACGGTTGCCATGTTGCCGTCATCCCATCGTCATCCTGTCCGTCCTTCGTGTTTTGATATGATCTACCTCTTTCACAGCCTTAACTGACTTAAAGGCTTCCTTCGTGCAAGAGCCCGTGGTCCCTTTCAAGGGTGTCCAGTCTAAAACCAACCAACTAACCGACGAACGCTTGCAAATTTTTTTCCACTTCAAATCAAGCGATGTTGAACGCCATGAAAGATGACAAGAATCCTTCATCGTTGACTCTGACAAATGACAGGAACGTGCGATTCTCAGACGAACCCTGGGAAGAATATCTGCCCTCAATGCCACCCCGACTTCGTCATTTAATGATTATCCTAACTCCAGAGAGCAGGAAAGAGGTCTTGATAAAACTGCAGAGAAAAAGAGAGAAGAGAGAGGGAAGAGGGGAGAGATAGAGAGAAAAAAAGAGGGAAGCAGGAAATACTAAATAGACAGAAGGTGGAGGAGAGGCGTGCGAAAAGAAACCGTTGAGATGAATTTTATGGGAATAAGGAGAAAAAGGGTCAATGAATAGGGTCATTTGCAGATGAACTAGAGGGGCCGATATGAGCTGACCCTTTGGCCCTCAATGGAGAAAGCTGGAATGGAGGGCGAGAGGTTAGCTGTAAGCACAAGATAAACGATAATAGATACATTTAGATATTGTATCAATTGCCTTATGTAGATTTCTCGTAAATTATTATTATTATTATCATTATTATTATTATTATTATTATTATTATTATTATTATTATTATTATTATTATTAGTAGTAGTAGTAGTAGTAGTAGTAGTAGTAGTAGTAGTAGTAGTAGTAGTAGTAGTAGCTAAGCTACAACCCTAGTTGGAAAAACATGATGCTTTAAGCCCAAGTGCTTCAACATGGAAAAATAGCCCAATGAGATAAGGAAATAAGGAAATAAATCAACTAAAAGTTAAGTAATGAACAATTAAAGTAAAATATTTTAACAACAGTAACAACATTAAAATTGACCCTTCGTATATAAACTACAAAAAGAGACTTATGTCAGCCTATTCAACGTAGAAACACTCGCAGGAAGTTTGACCTTTTGAAGTTCTACCGATTCAGCTACCTAAGTGGTAAGATTATCTGCTTTCCAGTAATATTTCTCTTTTTGAAAAATAAAATTCAAACAGATTTTACAGGATCAGCTGTAATTAAAAGGGTCACCTTCTTTTTTTTCCACTGACCAAAAAGAGGCTGGGTTGCCTCTGAAATAATAAAAGCAAAGTTTCTGATCATCCTCAGCCAACATCCTATCCCAAACCACCTACAAAGTTGCTCATCATCTCACCCCCTAAATTACCTACAACCTAAACCCAATTAAATACCTACGGGATGCAAGTGTGCAAGAGCCCGTGCCTCCCAATCTGCAACAACAACAACTAAAAATGTGAAAGAGACGCAACAGATTTCCCTCGCTGTTTGACCATAAACATGTCAGGTGTATCTATTTCCAGGAACCGGAAAAGCCAGAGTGAACTACAGCTGCCATACGTTAAGAGGGTGGGACAGGTGATGATATATAACCTGTTGATCTTTTAATCAACGTCCCTAAACTCCTACTCAGAAGAACTTCATGAGAGAGAGAGAGAGAGAGAGAGAGAGAGAGAGAGAGAGAGAGGAGAGAGAGAGAGAGAGAGAGAGAGAGAGATTATTGCTGGGTTGACGAACTGCTTCTGAGCCTTCAGTGTTGATCCAGGGAGTGACTGATGATGTGGAATATTTTGATGCATTTTGGGTTCATCCATGATTTGGATGTTAATGGGCGAATATAGAAGTTAGTTGGATTGCTTATTTCTGGAACCAGACGAGGTTATGGGCAATTATTATTATTATTATTATTATTATTATTATTATTATTATTATTATTATTATTATTATTATTGATTTATTTATATATACAGTATATATATATATATATATATATATATATATATATATATATATATATATATATATATATATATATATATTATATATACATATATATATATATATATATATATATATATATATATATATATATAGTTTAAAAAGGGTAATTGAAACGTATTTTTTTTCTTTTAGAGAGAGAGGAGAGAGAGAGAGAGAGAGAGAGAGAGAGAGAGAGAGAGAGAGAGAGAGAGAGACTAATACGGTTCCTGTTTACATAAGGAAAAAAAAAAGTCAATACGTGGCTCTATACATGTAACATACACTGTTAAAAATTTGCCGGGAGAAAACGGTTAAATCATGGAATGAATGTTGCCAGACATTTACCGTTTTAAAAACGGATATATTGACGTAAATGAGTGATATTACGGTCACCAACCCGTAAAAGAAAAAAAAAGTATGATAAAAAATTACGGTCGCTTGTATAATACCGAAATACGGCTGAGAACAGTATATTTTACGGATAATTTCTGATTAAAATTACGTTTTTTTTTTAATAGTGTAGTCAATAAGTTTAGTTCACTTCTTGTAAGTCTTCCATACGAACTTTTTATTTTGTAATGTGTAATATTGTTTATCTTTTTTAATACGAGGTTCATTCAAAAGGCAGGAGAAGAATTTCATCTAGACGAGATCTGATAAAAGCAGGGAAATACTGAACCAGAAGATTGCAAGAGTTGGGAAAATCTAGATTAAAAAAAAATTAGACTGAAGGTTTGAATGTTCTCTCTCTCTCTCTCTCTCTCTCTCTCTCTCTCTCTCTCTCTCTCTCTCTCTCTCTCTCTCCTCTCTCTCTCTCTCTCTCTCTCTCTCACATGACTATCATATAACTATTTTCTTTTTACAAATGCCTAGTTTTAATTATTTCTAGTTTTCAACGATGGATTTTTTCTAGACATCGGACAGCACAACGATTTCCAGGAATCATTAGTCTCATTTAATCCGTTGAAAGTAAACCTGACACAAAGCATATATTGAATTTCTTTAAGTGATGAAAATGTTTCTTTTACCGACTTGAAATATTTTCCTCTTCAGGATTTTAAGATTACGTTTTAAATTCATTCGTGAACATCAAAGTTTTTCTACTTCTAGTTTTGACGTGCAACAAGAATCACATTTATAAAAAAAAAAAAAAATCAATTCTTTCTATGCCGTATAATTTATTTCCATAATCTATCGAAAGACACTTGTCTTAATCATCTTTCAAACTATAGATATTTTCTCTCATTTGCAAATATACAGTAGTATCTCAATCATCTTTTGAACAATAAATATTTTCTCTCAGTTGCAGTATAGTGTTTTAAACATCTTTCGAACAATAAATATTTTCTCTCTTGCAAATATTGTTTTAAACATCTTCTGAACAATAAATATTTTCTCTCTGTTGCAGTATAGTGTCTTAATCATCTTTTGAACAATAAACATTTTCTCTCTGTTGCAGATATAGTGTGTTAATCCTCTTTTGAACAATAAATATTTTCTCTCCGTTTATTTCAGAAACATTTTCTGCAAGCGCTTAAAACATTTATTTAAGGAACATTTTCTGCAAGAGCTTTAAACATTTATTTCAGTAATATTTCCTGCAAGTACTTGAAGCATTTATTTCAGAAAACATTTTCTGTAAGTGCTTAAAACATTTATTTCAGAAATATTTTCTGCAAGTGCTTAAAACATTTATTTCAGAAAAATTTTCTGCAAGCACTTAGAACCATTAATTTCAGAAAGATTTTTTGCAAGCGCTACAAACATTCATTTCATAAGCTTTTTTTTTTTTTCAAACGCTAAAAACATCCATTTCAGAGACACTCTTATGAAAGCTTTATTAACATTTCAGAAAAGTTTTCAACAAGCGCTTTAAACATTCATTTTAGATACACTTCCCGAAAGCGCTTAAAACATTCATTTCAGAAACATTTTCTGCAAGCATTTAAAATCATCATTTCATGATGTTCTAGCTCCACGTCAAGTGAAATATAATTTGTTTATCTAATTATTCTTCCCAATTCTTCCTTTCTTTTTAAGGTTCATGATATAAAAGATTCGTTAAAAGCCTGTTGCCAAGGGAACTCACTTATGTGAAATGTGGCGTAGCAGAGATTCCTCTTCGAAAAACAATTCTGAGATTTTTTTTAATATTCAAGTTGATGAGCAAGTTACTGACATGATATTTACTAGAAAGATTCCTGGTTCCATAATGTTTTCTGAAATCTTAATGTCAGTTTAGTTGCCATGACGCTGTCTCATGACAAAAAAAAAAAGAAAAAAAAAAAGAGAGAGTTGGAGTCCTCACTAATTTTTGTAACCTAAATCCGTCTTATTTAATTAGAATGTTTTCCGGTTTTTATTTTATTGTTTAATTAGAATTTACGTTCGTTTTTTTTTTTTTTTTATCCATTTTCGAGTAACATTTCATAATATGATTTATGAGTTTGCATATGTTTGTGCAAAGAAAAAGAAAGAAAGAAAAAAAAAAGATGCACACAATGCCAAATTATAGCATCGTGCTTTTGTAACTCGGGTTGTTAATAATAATTAATAATAATAACAATAATAATATAGTTGGATGTCTTATCACTTTATATTTCTTAAAGTAAACATGATGCCAGTCATCAATAAATAATTTATAAAAATTAAACAAGAAAAAAATAAAACCGCTAATCAAAACTAAAAACGATGTAGTTAACCCTTTCATTACTTTAATTCACTAGGCAGGAAAAGCCTCGGTAACTCTAATAGCTTTAAAGGTTTAAAGGTTAAAATGCCGCTCATGAAGGGCAGAGGCAAGGGACAGTGACATTGCCCTATCAAGCAGGACAATCCCATAGAGACTGACCACACACACACACACAGTATCTATCTATCTATCTATCTATCTATCTATATATATATATATATATATATATATATATATATATATAGATATATATATATATATATATATATATATATATATATATATATATATATGTGTGTGTGTGTGTGTGTGTGTGCGTGTGTGTGTATATACACACATATATCTATCTATCTATCTATCTATATATATATATATATATATATATATATATATATATATATATATATATATATATATATATATATATATATATGATCAGCGTCCAAGCACACTCTCCACCCAACCTAGGACCAAGGAGGGCTGCTGACGACTCAGCAGATAGACCTATAGACTCCCCCCAAACACCCCCATCCTTAGCTCACAAGGATGGTGAGGTTGCAACGACCAAAGGAAATAACGAGTTTGAGCGGGACTCGAGCCCCAGTCTGGCGTTCACCAGTCAGGGACGTTACAAATCATTAATTTTATGACCTACCTGATTTTTCTCTCATATATTTATTCTGTTTTCGCACATATTAATTTACATCTTCAATTCATGCATTGAGTGTTTTAACATTAACACATTAATCTTAAGATATGATAGGATGGTGAAGTTAAACTTTAAACTCTTATCATTTGAGTACATGAAATACCAATCAAATATTTGTGGTCTGAATTAAAGGACAACAATAGAGTAAGCAGAGCTTTTTTTAACAGCAATTACTCATTAGGCTGTTAAATCTCCCTATTTCATTAAGCATAATAACAACAACAAACAACCCAAGTTGACATATATCTTTGCTTTGGATATCTATTTTCCAATA
>NC_090744.1:122449214-122450693 GCF_036898095.1 Palaemon carinicauda | reverse complement strand
TCATCATGATCTCGCCCACATATGGCACTCGAGTAATATTTCTTATAGTTTCGTTGCTATCCCCAAATGAAATCCTTCTTTGGTACTTGAGGTTCCCCAAGATTTTCGGAGAGAGGTAATTAAGTTTAAAGGCCACCCATGAATGGCAGAGGCAAGGGACAGTGAAATTGTCTCATCCAGCAGGACAATGCCCTGCAGACTGACCACATATACATATGATCCCAAGATAGGACCAAGAAGGGCCAGGCAATGGCTGCTGATGACTCAACAGATGGACCAATAGGCTCCCTCATAACCCCCATCTTTTGCTCACAAGGATGGTGAGGAAGCAGCGACCTAAGAAACTAACGAGTTTGAGCGGGAGTCGAACCCCAGTTTGGTGTTCACCAGTCAGGGACGTTACCACGTCGGCCACCACATCTCTAGCTAGATGGAAAATGCCCTAGAGACTGACCATACGATATATATGATCAGCACCCAAGCTCCCTCTCCACCCAAGCTAGGAGGGCCAGGGAGGGACAGGCAATGGCTGCTTATGAATTAGCGGGTAGACTTATCTGCTCCCTCCAAACTCTGCGTTCCCCATCCTTAGGTCACAAGGATGGTGAGGTTGCAGACGCTACAAGGAACTATCAAACTTGAGTGGGACTCGTATCCCAGTCCAGCAATCACAAGGCAGGGACGTTTCCAATAGGCCACCACAACCCTGACAGAATCAGTGCTGAGGGAGAAAGAAAAGATGCAGCATCCCGGACAGCTGCGATTAAGATTTAAAACCCTGCCACAGTAGTAGTGGGGAGGGGGGGGGGGGTGGTGAGGGAGTGAGGGAGCTCCTTGCAAAGTTGGAAAGGAAACACCATCTCGAAGTAATGTAGGTTCTATTAATAATCTTAGGCGCAAGGAAAGAATATAATACAACAGAGAGACAAAGTATCTGTCTCGGGTGACGGCGGATAAGAATCTCGGGATGCCCAGAGACGCGGAAGTACAATGTTGCCACGTCCTCGGGGTGGTGCCACATTTAATATGCCACATACAAATAAGCTTAAGATTAATACGAGTATGATTATGCATATGTACGCTTAGGCGTATTTCAACATTAAACTTTCTTGATAAATAGTATATATATATATGATACACAGAATATCGTTTGTGCAGGAATGAATGATGAACGGAAAGTTTTGTAATATATATATATATATATATATATACATATATATATATATATATATATATACAGAGAGAGAGAGAGAGAGAGAGAGAGAGAGAGAGATTGTTCAAATACATTTAATTTCTTATTAATTGTTTCATAGATCTTATAATCAATAGTATTGCTATTAAATGAGTAATATGACTCAAATGGCTGATATAATATCAATAATAATAATAATAATAATAATGATAATAATAATAATAATTTTATTATTTGTGATTTTGTAAACGACGGTCATATTATCCCTATTTTTAGCGCAAGTAACA
>NC_090744.1:122436714-122444214 GCF_036898095.1 Palaemon carinicauda | reverse complement strand
AATTGTTCAGTGGCTACTTTCCACTTGGTAAGGGTAAAAGGAACTCTTTAGCTATGGTAAACATCTTCACTACGGGAAGAACACTCCAAAATGAAACCATTGTTTTCTACTCTTGAATAGTGGCATAGTCAATGTACTAAAGGCTTCCACTATATCGGATTAGAGTTCTCTTGGTTAAGGGTACACTCAGACACATTATTCTATGTTTCCTTATTTCCTTTCCTCACTAGGCTATTTTCCTTGTTGGAACACTTGGGCTTATAGCAGCCTTGTTTTCCAGCTAGGGTTCTAGTTTAGTCAACAACAACAACCAAAAGAACAACAACAATAGTATAAGTAAAATCAAAGTGAGCAGGACTTCCCGAGGACAATGAAACTTTGAATCCCGTTATTGAAGAACGATAAGCCGTGGAAATTGATGTTTTAGTCACACCAAGAGGTATATAGTTAAAAGGCGTCATTGATTATTCCTTTTCAAGTGAAGAGGTTAATCTATGGAACTCACAACATAATCAATTCATTCTTGACCTATTTCGCACAGATATTAACAATGGTGATATACATGAACGTAAATATTATCGTTATTTATTCTGGACGTCTTTCACCCAAAATATTAACAATGGTGATATATTTGACGTAAATATTATCGTTATTTATTTTGGACGTCTTTCAAACACAAATATTAATAATGGTGATCTACTTCAACATTATATTGTTTCTACTGCAAATTAGTCTTTTAGGAAGACGTAGCATTAATAGCTGGTCATTCTTAAACTGTATATTCCTTTTTTTGGAATCTCCGTAAACATTGATATTATGTATATATTTTCATTTAGGAATAGAAAACAAAAATTATTAATTCACGTGTGGGTGATATTCAAAGCCTCTTTTCTATGTTTCATATCTAATTCACTGTTATCATAATGCAGAATCCTGTTTTTAAATTCAGCTTTCATTAACCTATTTCACCAACTTCCTTCTGAAAAATTAATCTCTCTCTCTCTCTCTCTCTCTCACTCTCTCTCTCTCTCTCTCTCTCTCTCTCTCTCGATGTCAGGATGCCAGAGAACTTCAAATCATCCATTCTCTCTCTCTCTCTCTCTCTCTCTCTCTCTCTCTCTCTCTCATGCCAAGATGCCAGAGAACTTCAAATCATTCATTCTCTCTCTCTCTCTCTCTCTCTCTCTCTCTCTCTCGATGTCAGGATGCCAGAGAACTTCTAACATTCTCTCTCCTCTCTCCTCTCTCTCTCGATGTCAGGATGCCAAAAAACTTCAAATCATCCATTCTCTCTCTCTCTCTCTCTCTCTCTCTCTCTCTCTCTTTCGATGTCAGGATGCCAAAAAAAAACTTCCAATCATCCATTCTCTCTCTCTCTCTCTATCTCTCTCTCTCTCTCTCTCTCTCGATATCAGGATGCCAGAGAACTTCTAATCATTCTCTCTCTCTCTCTCTCTCTCTCTTTCTCCCTCTCTCTCTCTCTCTCTCTCTCTCTCTCGATATCAGGATGCCAGAGAACTTCTAATCATTCTCTCTCTCTCTCTCTCTCTCTCTCTCTCTCTCTCTTTCGATGTCAGGATGCCAAAAAAACTTCCAATCATCCATTCTCTCTCCCTCTCTCTTTCTCTTTCTCTCTCTCTCTCTCTCTCTCTCTCTCTCTCTCGATGCCAGGATTCCAGAGAACTTCAAATCTATCTCTCTCTCTCTCTCTCTCTCTCTCTCTCTCTCCTATCAGGTTCTCGTATTTCTTATTATCATTAAAATAATATTTATGTTTTTATCTTTGTCATTGTATATTTGCACTGAAAAAGCGCCTTATCAGTGGTAAAAACAAAATAATAATAATCTGATTATTGCATTAGATCTGAATATAAAGAAGCTTAGCTTTTTTCCGAAGAGGTTGTCGTGGGAGAAGGGGGGGGGGGGGGGTGATGATGGAGGGAACAGGAACATAAATTACTGTTTTCTCTAACAAAGCAGTCTTAGTTACTGATTTTTTCTATAAGTTCTTAGTACTCAGTAGGCTACAAATTGCGTTCGTACAACGTTAGCGGCTTTTTTTTTAGTTTTATTTCAGAAACGGGTCTTCTGAAGGATATTTAATTTTTATAAAGACATTTTTGCTTTTTTGGTTTTAATTGAATATTCTTTTATTCTTTATAATAAACGATTTCGGCGTCAATGACCTTCGATGTCAGGTTGCCAGAAAACCTAAAATCAGTCAATTAAATGAAACAGCAAAATTATATATTTTTGTAAGTTTTGATTTCAAGTTTTTTTTTTTTTTTAATATAATTCTATAATTGTCACTATCATCTGTTGGCTATTTCTCTTTGACTGGATATCTTATCCATTTAGATAACAAAGGTCAAGTTTGTCATTTCATGTATTAAAATGTTATTTTAATTATTCATCACTTCTCATGAAGTTTATTTATTTGTTTATTTCCTTTCCTCATTGGTCTATTTTATCCTGTTGGAGAATATTGTTACCCTTGTGTGTCGAAAACGGTATACATTTATCATTATTATTATTATTATTATTATTATTATTATTATTATTATACAACATAAGCTACAACCGTAATTGGAAAAGCATGATGCTATAAGCCCAAGAGTCCAACATGGATAAATAGCCCAGTGAGGAAAGGAAACAAGGACATTGTGTATAAGCGTGTTTTTACTCATGCATGATCAACCTATTTTCCAGATATTAAAACCATTTCTGCCAAAGAAGTAACAGCATATCAAGTATGTGCCAAAGTCAGTAACAATTTTGGATTTCTAATTCTATGAAATGATGGAGTTTTGAAGAAAAGTAAGTGTCAAAATAATAGAATATTATGTAAAGGTGTATTCTTTAAGAATATAAACATACAGTTCTCTCTATCCTTCTGCACATGATAACATTAGTAAAACACAGTGAAACATCATGTAGATAATTCAATATACACTAAATATTCTTTTAAATGGAATAAAAACATAAACTTAATTCCGGTATAGCTAGAGCATTCTACGGACAACAGACATAAAATAACATTAAGCAAATGATTTATCACTTCAAAATTCAGCTTCAAATTATAATTCTCAATTATACGATACGAGTCCATTACTAAAATCAGAGTATGTGCTCTCTCTCTCTCTCTCTCTCTCTGATTTCAAGAGAGAGAGAGAGAGAGAGAGAGAGAGAGAGAGAGAGAGAGAGAGAGAGACAACATTCTAAGGACAACAAACATGAGATAACATTATGTGAATGATTTATAACTTCAAAATTCAGCTTCAAATTATAATTCTTAACTATACGATATGAGTATATTACTAAAATCAGAGTACATACTCTCTCTCTCTCTCTCTCTCTCTCTCTCTCCTCTCTCTCTCTCCTGTGATTTCCAATACCACTTTACATAGGTAACTCTAATCTACAATTTCTTTGAAAAATACTTCGTTGGTTTCGTAAAAAGTGCTTCTGATTAAAGCCAGGTACATTTTATTTCAAAAGGTCTTCGTAACTTCCACGTTCTCTCCTCTGCTCTCCTTCTGATGGATCCCTACGATTTCATCATCATTATATTCCAGAAAAAAACAAGAGCTCTCATTTGTACAAAAGATTTCCACGGATAAACTACTAAAGATATGTGTTATCTTGAAACCCCAAACGTAGTTCATAAAAAAAAAAAAAAAAAATTGACATTTACATGACACTGAAAAGTCAATTTATTTTATCTTTCCCTTTCATTTTCCCATTTTATCCCCTTCATTGACCTTTTCACTGTTCTCATTTACTAAAGACACGTGTCAATCATCTTATGAAATATGAATTTTATTTCGTTATTTACATCACGTTCTTTCATTCTTCCTTTTCATTCTCATTTAGTTCAGCTTTGAAGGGGAATGGACATAACTTTCCTTTTCATAAAATCATATATATTTGTTATACATTTTTATCAGTACTTCAAGGGCATGTATGGATTATTATTCTTCATTATTATTTTTTTTTTTTTTGACATTTCATGGAATACGATAGTGAGACAATAGAAGAAAATAGTTTTATCTCCTTATTTACACAATTAAAAATTCAAGAAAGTTAATATTCTTTCGTTTAATAAGGGTAATTGAAACGTATTTTATTTTCTTTTAGAGAGAGAGAGAGAGAGAGAGAGAGAGAGAGAGAGAGAGAGAGAAGACAAGCATTTCATACTAAAACTAATTAGATTTGGGGTAGGATTTGAAGCAAACAGGACTTGTTTTTCCTTACCAAAACGCTCCATATTTCAACATATTAATTGTCTTCCGAAAATCGAATAAACGAAGCCTTACATTATCATGATGAAACTATCAATTTACCCATAAAAGATGACTTATTCGTAAAATCTTTTCCTTCCGTTTTTCACTTCTGTTCGATAGAAGAAAAAACAAAGAAAAAAAAAAGTTTATAATAATTAACTAAAATATGAAGATGTTAGAAATATAGAATCCAAAGGTTCGACAAACGCTTATTCCCTTTCGTACCTTCAATAAGAACAAATCTTGCTGTGGCCTTATAGGTAACGTCTCTGCCTGGTTATTTGCCAGTCGCAGGTTCGAGTCCAGCTCAAACTCGTTAGTGCCATTAGTGTCTGCAACCTTACCATCATTGTGAGCTAATGTTGGGGGGTTTGGGGGAGTCTATAGGTCTATCTGTTGAGTCATCAGCAGTCATTGCCTGGCCCTCCCTGGTCTTAGCTCGGGTGGATAGGGGGATTGGGCGCTGATCATATGATATATGGTCAGTCTCAGGGAACTGTCCTGCTTGATACGGCAATGTCAGTGTCCCTTGCCTCTGTCATTCATGAGCGGCCGTTAAGCCTTTTAAACCGAAGACGAAGAGGAGCTGGGTTTAGGAAGCCTTGACTGCTTTGGGGCGCCCCACAATTGTACTTAGGACGCCAGCCTCAGTCGTCATGTTCCTGTCATCCCATCGTCATCCTGTTCGTCCTTCGTGTTTTGATATGATCGACCTCCTCCACAGCCTTATCTTACTTAATGGCTTCCTTCGTGCAAGAGCCCGTGGTCCCTTTCAAGGGTGTCCAGTCTAAAACCAACCAACTAACCGAAGAACGCTTGCAATTTTTTTTTCTTTTTTTATTATTAGAATGTTTGTTATTATAATTATTATTATTATTATTATTATTATTATTATTATTATTATTATAGTTGTTGCTGTTGTTGTTGTTTTTATTAGCTAAGCTATAACCCTAGTTGGAAAAAAAAGGATGCTTGAAGTCCAAGGGCACCATCATGGAAAAATAGCCCAGTGAGTAAAGGAAATAAGGAAATAAAAAAATAAAAGAGAAGTAATGAACAATTAAAATAAAAATATCCTAAGAACAGGAACAGCATCAAAATAGATCTTATGTGTATAAACTACAAAAATACATTTATATCAGCCTGTTCAACATAGAAACACTCGCAGGAAGCTTGAACTTTTGAAGTTCTACCGATTCAACTACCCAATTGGGAAGTATATCTCCTTTCCAGTAATATATCACTTTATGAAATATAAAATTCAAACAGATTTTACAGGATCAGCTGTAATGAAAAGGGTTTCTCTCCGTCACTTTTTTTATTTACATTGACCAGAAAGAGGCTGGGGTGCCTCTAAAATAATAAAAGCAAAGTTGCTGATCATCCTCAGCCAACATCCTATCCCAAACCACCTACAAATAAAAGTTGCTGATCATCTCACAACCTAAATTACCTACAACCTAAAACCCAATCAAATACCTGCGGGCTGCAATTGCTAAAGAGCCCGTGCCGGGACGTAAGGGTCAGACAATCTATAACAACAAAACCTAAAAGGAAAAAATGTGAGAGAGATGCAACAGATATCCCTCGCTGTTTGACCCTAAACATGTCACACAGGTGTATCTATTTCCAGGAACCGGAACAGCCAGAGTGAGCTACAGCTGCCATACGTTAAGAGGGTGGGACAGGTGAAGATATATAACTTCTATTAAGAACTTCATGAGAGAGAGAGAGAGAGAGAGAGAGAGAGAGAGAGAGAGAGAGAGAGAGAGAGAGAGAGAGAGAGAGAGATTATTGGTGGGTTGACGAACTGCTTATGAGCCTTCAGTGTTGATCCAGGGAGCGACTGATGATGTGGAATATTTTGATGCATATTGGGTTCATCCATAATTTGGATGTTAATGGGTGAATATAGAAGTTAATTTGATTGCTCATTTCTGGAACCATCCAAGGTTATGGGAAATTATTATTATTATTATTATTATTATTATTATTATTATTATGTATGTATGTATGTATGTATGTATATATATATATATATATATATATATATATATATATATATATATATATATATATATATATATATATATATATGTATGTATACACATATATGCATATATATATATATACACATATATGCATATATATACACAAACACACACACACACACACACACATATATATATATATATATATATAGTTTAAAATGGTGATTGAAACGTATTTTTTTCTTTTAGAGAGAGAGAGAGAGAGAGAGAGAGAGAGAGAGAGAGAGAGAGAGAGAGAGAGAGAGAGAGACTAATACGGTTCCTGTTTACATAAAGAAAAGTCACTACGTGGCTCTATATATGTAACATACACTGATAAAAATTTACCGTAAGAAAACGTTAAAATCATGGAATATATGTTGCCAGGCATTTACCGTTTTAAAAACGGATATATTGACGTATATGAGTAATATTACGGTCACCAACCCGTAAAAGAAAAAAACAAAGTATGATAAAAATTACGGTCGCTTGTATATTACTGAAATACGGCTGAGAACAGTTTATCTTTACGGATAATTTCAGATTAAAATTGCGTTTTTTTAACAGTGTAGCAAATAAATTTAGTTCACTTCTTACAAGTCTTCCATACAAACCTTTTTTATGTTGTGTAATATTGTTTATCTTTTTTAATATGAGGTTCATTCAAAAGGCAGGAGAAGAATTTCATCTAGACGAGATCTGATAAAAGCAGGGAAATACTGAACCAGAAGATTGCACGAGTCGGGAAAATCTAAAAAAATAAAACAAATTTAGACTGAAGGATTGAATGCTCTCTCTCTCTCTCTCTCTCTCTCTCTCTCTCTCTCTCTCTCTCTCTCTCTCTCTCTCTGAGGACTATTATATAACTATTTTCTTTTTACAAATCTCTATTCTTATTATTTCACGTTTTCCAAGGTGGATTTTTTTTCTAGACATCGGATAGCACAACGATTTCCAGAAATCATTAGTCTCATTTAATCCGATGAAAGTAAACTTGATAAAAAGCATATATAGAATTTCTTTAAGTGATAAACATGTTTCTTTTACTGACTTGAAGAAATATTTTCCTCTTCAGGATTTTAAGATTAAGTTTCAAATTAATTCGTAAACATTTATGTTTTGCTACTTCTAGTTTTGACGAGCAACAAAAATCCCAGTTAATAAAAAAATTCATTCTTTCTATATCG
>NC_090744.1:122426714-122429214 GCF_036898095.1 Palaemon carinicauda | reverse complement strand
GAAATATGAGAATGAAATAAAAAATCATTAATAAAATAAATATCGCCCGAAAACACAAATCTATTAAAAAAATATAAAAATTAGAATATGCTCTCAAAGACTAATTAACAAAAAGCTTTGAAGTAAAAGCTTGTATACATTTTGCTATACCTAGAAGAAAATGGTTGAAAAAAAAATTATATCGAATATACTTCCACATCAAAAGAAATAGAAAATAGGTAAAAAACTGATAGAGTTAACCCCACTACTGATGATGAGAGATTGATCCAGGATTCAGCCATGAAATATAAACGTGGTAGTGACGGATTTGCCGTTGTTATTTGAAGCTAACTACATTGGCGGAATTGGATGCTGTCCAATATATATATATATATATATATATATATATATATATATATATATATATATATGGGCTCAAGCCATGTCGTCCTGATGGAAGTTCCTATAGGGTAGCTTCCTAGGGTGTATTACAACTACGGCGATATTCCCAGAGAATTTACCTTAAGGTACCAGAATTCTAACTCCTGGAGCGAATATCCCTCCTGAAAGGGATATCGCGACATATCAGAGGACGTATTCTTGACACGCCACATGGCAATCTGCATCTTGGACAGAGATTTCGTCTCGTAGGAGGCAATTGGCAAGAAACGAATTCGGGAAAGAAAAAGGGGAGCCGCTCCCAAGGCTCCCTATCTTTCGATTCGTATGCGTGCCTGGCGCCAATCCTGGCGCCATCTGTATTCCTTTTTGCGTAGCTTAACAACTCGGTGTTTTTTCCTGTGTTTCTCGCAAATCTTGGATTTATTCTACTTTTCATGGCTTCTCCGTCTTCGTCGGCCTCTGATAAGTTGAGTACCATGTCTTTATGTATAAATGTAGGCTCTTGGTAAATTTTTGAGTGATTAATAGGATTAATCTTTGTTACAAGAGCCGTAGCCTACCGGAGGCGTCATGGACGCTGTCGCTCGCTAGGTATAAGTTTAGTTAGTCAGAGCGACATTCCCGGTTGTTTTGCTTTAATACATTTTAGCTATTTAGCATTACATAGGATTTCCTTTCGTGCTTAGTATTATTTTGGCGAAGTATTCGCCATTCTGGCCTACGCTAGGCCATGTAGCCTAGTCGTTTGGTCCTAGTACTTCATGCATGATTTTGGTTTTTCCGAGTGTGAATAAAATTTTATTGAAGCTTTAGGTTATGTTTTATACATTTAAGATTGTGTGGAATATTTCCAAGATAGTATACGAGTGAGTTTCGGTGATTTAGGTAATCGATTCTCTTGGTGCCTAGGCTAAGTTGCTTATGGAGCCTTAGTATACTTTCTCATACTCCCCGGTTGCTTTCTTTTCTTCGGAGAAGGTATGCAATCCCTTTCCCTCTGTTTAAGCCTTGGGCTTATCCCTAAGTGGTTTTTTCCGAATTAATTTTCGATAAAACTATACTGGGGTGTTACTGTACCTTCCTGTTCCAGTAAGTCTGGTTCAAAGAGGGACAGAACAACAGACTTTTTAGTCTGAGTCTGTGCTTGTCTGGCTTGGGGTAGAGTCTCCCTCGCTGGCCTGACACAGACAAAGGTGGCTTAGCCTCCTTAGGTCACTACCGAAGGTTTCTGTGGATATTATTCCTTCTTTTGTGATCTACCAGACTAGTCCTTGTTGCTGTTCTCGGGGGAGGATAAGTTTCTTTCCCTGGGAGTGGCAACACCTTCCTTGCTTTGGTGCTCTGGGAGCTGGCAAGTATTGCTGGCCTCCCCCCTTAGATCTCCCTTAGGCTAAGATAAGTTTCTTGGCTGCGGGTGATCCGTCACTAAAGCAAGGTTGGTAGGACCCTCTTTTGTCCCTTCCCCCTCTATCTCCGTAATGGCCTAGCCATTACAGTACTGTACGTCGTTCTACATCTGGACCTAGTATAGGTTAGGATGTGGAATTGACTCAGCCCCCTGCCGGCCGGCAGAGCTGCCAGCCGGCAAGGGTCTTATATTTTGAGTGCTGCCCGGACCTCCCTTGGTCCCTTATCCATGCCTGCCTGTAGAGCCAGACGGCATTGGCCAGGAAGCCTGAATTAGATTCTCCCCTTCCTTATATGCACTCTTTCGGATTGCCGGGCTTGGAGGTAGTGTACACTCTTATCCCGGCATCCATCCTATTTTTCTTCTAGTGCTGTACCCGACCCGGCTGCTGGCCTATGAGGCCGGCAGCCGGGCAGGTGTAGTCCTCTGGTTCTTTTGCTGCCGGCTGGCATCGGTCCTGTACCTTTGCCGGCCGGCTAATGTCAGCCCTTGTCTGCCGGTCACCAAGAGTGTGGCCAGCAGCTGGGTACTACCTTGTGTAGTTGCCGGCCGGCAGCCATTGCCGGCCGACATTGGCTGTTGCCGGCCGGCAATTGCTGCCGACCGGCACATGCATTTGAACCAGAGTTCTGCCGCCTTATAGCTGTTAAGTAGTATACTTTAAAGCTAGTTATCCTCCTATACTGTACTAGTATTCTTCAGTATAACATA
>NC_090744.1:122409481-122411214 GCF_036898095.1 Palaemon carinicauda | reverse complement strand
ATCCTTTACGAAAATTTATGTAATTGATTCTGATGTGTTCTAAAACCAACAGTTGAAATAATTTCATTATGATTATCTTATCATTATTTCTGTATAAATAATATTTTACTTATACTATGCATGGATGTATTCCTATATATCACATATATTTACATATACTCGCGCGCACACGCACACACACACTGACACACATATATATAATGTATATGAAATACTGTAGAAAGGTTTATACACATTAATTATATATATATATATATATATACAGTATATATATATATATATATATATATGTATATATGTATATATACATATATATAAATATATGCATATATATATATATATGTATATATATATATATATATATATTAGTGAATGAGCAAACGGAATAGTATAAGAAAACATTACTAATTTTCATAGTAAAAACTATGAATTAATTATCTCAACTAAGTAGTTCAGATAACACGAGTGAAAGCGGTACCAAAGTAGCTTCATGATAGTTTTAAATAGTATTTTAAGGTGTACATATAAGTATATACTAAAGGAATATTCCATGAAATGCCCAACCGGGGAACAGTAGACCTATATTATACAGCTAGAAAGTAGCCAAGTTTTGCCCGATTCTGAGGGATTTAGAGGCATACTGTCCTATACTCAATTTTTTTTAATGAGGCGCATTTGCACCGACTTGCAGGGGTGCCCTTTTTGCTCGGAAAAGTTTTCGGCTATCTGATTGGTTAGAATTATCTCGTCCAACCAATCAGCGATCAGGAAACTTTTCCGAGCTAAAAGGTCACCCCTGCGAGTCTGTGCAAATCTGCCTCACTAAAAAGAATTGATTATAGTAGATATGCCGATGGAAGTTCCGGTCGGTGGACTGCTGAGCTTGAACCCTACTGAGATTGATTAAGGTTGAATTACAACAAATAAAAATAACTATCAAAAATCTATATATAAGTAAAACTCACCAAATGACTTCGGAAGAAATCGTTAGCTTCTGGCTGAGGTTTTCCTCGGTGCCTGAAGGAAAGAACAGAGATTTAGTGTATAGGAATGGTAGATATGAAATTCATTTAAAAAAAAAAAAAAAAAAAAAAAAAAAAAAAAAAAAAAAAAAACTAGTTTCCAATATCTAGATATTTTCTTAAAATCTAGAAAAAGAAACAAAAATTTCCTACAAGTAGTTGCACTGGAAGAGTTGGAAGACCCACGTCTCTGTGGGCTGAGGAATATGAAGCGCGAAATAGATGATGAATGGAGAAGTATTCAATTAAAAGCTAAAGATAGAGACGACTGGGGAAATCTAACCGAGGCCCTTTGCGTTACAGGCGTAAGCGAGGAGATGAAAATGAGTTAATTGCAACGAGAAAAGTGAGTAGACGTGGCAGTTAAAAACAGCAAGTGACTATCTTTAACCTTATAAAAAAATGGTAACTCATATTTCCATGAGGAAACAAAATATGAGTAATTATCAAGTTATTCTAACCGTCTGACGAACAACGCATGTTTTGAAAATGGATACAACTTAATGTATGTAAATATTAAGATTCATTTTAGTATTTTTCGATCAAGGTGTTTTTCTATTTGAGGGTTAAGGAATTAAAGACATTTTCCAGTAATAGAACGTAAATCATCAGCAGTGCATCGAACCCCCTACACAAATTGCACCATCAATCTAATAACTGTATCAGAAGAGATTTATTCAATATGAAAAACAAAATTCTTCTGATTCAAGA
>NC_090744.1:122386981-122404481 GCF_036898095.1 Palaemon carinicauda | reverse complement strand
AAGCAATTGCGTTGATGGGATTGTGATGTAAGGAGATTATTAAGGACAAGGTTCTTCTCTCTAAATAACAAAGAATGACGGGTCAATTGAAGATTGACTGTTGTGCCACCAGTAATTAATTTTTGGGATAAATTCATGAGGACTCTGCATATACTTTTACCAAAACAAACAAACACACACACACGCATATATATATATATATATATATATATATATATATATATATGTATATCATTTCATGATATTATTAATCATACATTAATGTAAAAATTTCAATAATAGTAACATGTGGACCCCATTCAAAAAAAAAAAAAAAAAAAAAAAAAAAAAAAAAAAAAAAAAAGGGTGAAATAAATTTTTTTTTGCATGATGACCAATTTCCAAAATTATCTAAATCTCCATTTGGCAAAGGAGCAGGCGAGGCATCAAGTATATTGTATGTAAAAATGATTTTATTAACAAACTCAGAGAATAAGTAGATCGGACTAATTTAAACTTTGTATTAACATCTCAGATTATTGTGTATCATCTCAAACCGTCGATCTAACAGTGCCAGGACTCCCTGCTCCTGGGAGGAAGGACGCTGGTGACGGGTACAACAAATGAACATACGGTACCAGGGTCTAGGCGATGTCAGGCAGTGTGTATAGTAATTTATGTATATAACCTTCATAAATATGGAACTTGGAGTGGCCACAAAGCCAGAGGGAATGAATGGGATAAATGCAGTTGTTAAAATCCACAAGTGAAGCTTTTTTTTCCAGAGGTAACTTTTGCCTGATTGGGTAAACATGATTATAAAATCAAAACTTAATACGCACTTACGCAGATTTCAAACACGAATGAAATAGCTTAACCAGAACATATTAACATATTTTCATCGTTAAGTAAGATGGAAGGATTCTCTATCGGTAGCATAGGACCAAAACATTTTTGGCAGAGCTTTCAAACTGGGGTTTGGATCCCTTCGCTTTTGAGATTTAAACATATATTAGGTACTCGTTAAGCTATGAATAAAATTTTTTATACATATATGCACAAAAATATAACATATATAGATTACGTGGGCTGCCACAGCAAGTGGAAGGACTTCTCTGAGGACGGTCTTCGGCAATAGACTAGTAGCGGCTGATGATGATATATATATATATATATATATATATATATATATATATATATATATATATATATATATATATATATGTGTGTGTGTGTGTGTGTGTGTGTGTGTGTATGTGTATGTGTGCATGCATGTGTGTATGCGCATGTGTATGTGTGCATGCATGTGTGTATGCGCGTTTCACAGAGAGAGAGAGAGAGAGAGAGAGAGAGAGAGAGAGAGAGAGAGAGAGAGAGAGAGAGAGAGAGAGAGAGAAGCTGTCGCATAAGTATGTTAAATAAAACGTTGACCAAAAAAATAAACAGATAAAAAAATTGGTACCTAAGGTAAGTAAAAAAAAGCCACTGTCTTGAAAAACTCTTTAAAAGAAATTCATTCTCTTTGGACCATTCCACGGGTATCTCTTTAACTGCAGTAAATGTCAGCCATTTGTCACAGGGCAATACACATAATTTTCATTTAGATAATGGACTATATCAACGTTTTCTGCAGAGGTCAGTGCTTGACGAGTCTTCTCTCTCTCTCTCTCTCTCTCTCTCTCTCTCTCTCTCTCTCTCTCTCTCTCTCTCTTTTCTGCCTGATATTTTCTCAACCTTTAAAAATAAAATCCTGGTGTAGATTAACTAAACCCCTGTGAGTAACATAATAGTTTATTGATGGTGCACTCTCTCTCTATCACTCTCACTCACTCTCTCTCTCTCTCTCTCTCTCTCTCTCTCTCTCTCTCTCTCTCTCCTTGCCTGTTATTTTCTTAACCTTTAAAAACAAAATCCTGGTAAAGATTAACTAAAGCCCTGTGAGTAACATAATAGTTTATTCATGATGCTCTCTCTCTCTCTCTCTCTCTCTCTCTCTCTCTCTCTCTCTCTCTCTCTCTCTCTCTCTCAAGAAATAGAAAGAGAATATTTTAAGAATCAGCAAATCATTAATAAAGGATCTCTCTCTCTCTCTCTCTCTCTCTCTCTCTCTCTCTCTCTCTCTCTCTCTCTCTCTCTCTCTCTCTCAAGGAATAGAAAGAGAATATTTTAAGAATCAGCAAATCATTAATAAAGGATCTCTCTCTCTCTCTCTCTCTCTCTCTCTCTCTCTCTCTCTCTCTCTCTCTCTCTCAACATTCCTGAATACTGTACAACTCTCATGCACATACAAACAACCTGTACTTTCTCTTCAATACTTTTTATTCCTCTAACTTTCTTATCAAAAGAATATTATTATTATTATTATTATTATTATTATTATTATTATTATTATTATTATAATTATTATTATTATTATTATTATTATTATTATTATTACTTGCTAACTACAATCTTGGTTGGAAAAGCAGGATGCTATAAGCCCTAGAGCTCCAACAGGGAAAATAGCCCAGTGAGGAAAGGAAATTGAAATTACAAGAGAAGTAATTAATAATTAAAATAAAATATCTTAAGAACAGTTACAATATTAAAATAATGTTTTTTTCATATATAAACTATAAAATTAAAAAGAAAAACAAGAGGAAGCGAAATATAGACAGCATATGATCCACATGGTTGCAAATACCATACTAACTTTTTCCATATTGAAAATGTTTTGATTTTAGAGATTACTTAATGATTTTATGAAGATCACAAGTACTCTATTTAAATGGTCTGAAATTAATTAACTGCAATCTTTGATTTTCTATTTATTGGTGAAAGATAGTGTCCCAAATGACCGAGCTAAAATCATTGGTAAGATATTTACTGAAATACTGGCCGGAAGAGTTAGGTTAAAACATTACCTGCAGAATTAGACATCACGAGGAATTAAATTCATAGGTTTTTCCAAGAGCAATTATTGGTTTAAGGAAAATTCGACATTACACCTAAGTGACAGCTATTATTTACTCAGCCTCATTAGATCACCAAACAAATACACAGACAAAGACATTGATATATATATATATATATATATATATATATATATATATATATATATATATATATATATATATATATATATATATACAAATATATATATATATATATATATATATATATATATATATATATATATATACAAATATATATATATATATATATATATATATATATATATATATATATGAATATATATATATAAATATACATATATATATATATATATATATATATATATATATATATATGTGTGTATATATACTGTATATATATATATCATCATACATATACCAAAGGCACTTCCCCCAATTTTGGGGGGTAGCCGACAACAACAAGAAACAAAACAAAAAAGGGGACCTCTACTCTCTACGTTCCTCCAGCCTAACCAGGGACTCAGCCGACTTCAGTTGGTACTGCTAGGGTGCCACAGCCCAACCTCCCACATTTCCACCACAGATGAAGCTTCATACTGCTGAGTCCCCTACTGCTGCTACCTCCGCGGTCATCTAAGGCACCGGAGGAAGCAGCAGGGCCTACCGGAACTGCGTCACAATCGCTCGCCATTCATTCCTATTTCTAGCACGCTCTCTTGCCTCTCTCACATCTATCCTCCTATCACCCAGAGCTTTCTTCACACCATCCATCCACCCAAACCTTGGCCTTCCTCTTGTACTTCTCCCATCAACTCTTGCATTCATCACCTTCTTTAGCAGACAGCCATTTTCCATTCTCTCAACATGGCCAAACCACCTCAACACATTCATATCCACTCTAGCCGCTAACTCATTTCTTACACCCGTTCTCACCCTCACCACTTCGTTCCTAACCCTATCTACTCGAGATACACCAGCTATACTCCTCAACACTTCATCTCAAACACATTCAATTTCTGTCTCTCCATCACTTTCATTCCCCACAACTCCGATCCATACATCACAGTTGGTACAATCACTTTCTCATATAGAACTCTCTTTACATTCATGCCCAACCCTCTATTTTTTACTACTCCCTTAACTGCCACCAACACTTTGCAACCTTCATTCACTCTCTGACGTACATCTGCTTCCACTCCACCATTTGCTGCAACAACAGACCCCAAGAACTTAAACTGATCCACCTCCTCAAGTAACTCTCCATTCAACATGACATTCAACCTTGCACCACCTTCCCTTCTCGTACATCTCATAACCTTACTCTTACCCACATTAACTCTCAACTTCCTTCTCTCACACACACTTCCAAATTCTGTCACTAGTTGGTCAAGCTTCTCTTCTGTGTCTGCTACCAGTACAGTATCATCCGCAAACAACAACTGATTTACCTCCCATTCATGATCATTCTCGCCTACCAGTTTTAATCCTCGTCCAAGCACTCGAGCATTCACCTCTCTCACCACTCCATCAACATACAAGTTAAACAACCACGGCGACATCACACATCCCTGTCTCAGCCCCACTCTCACCGGAAACCAATCGCTCACTTCATTTCCTATTCTAACACATGCTTTACTACCTTTGTAGAAACTTTTCACTGCTTGCAACAACCTTCCACCAACTCCATATAACCTCATCACATTCCACATTGCTTCCCTATCAACTCTATCATATGCTTTCTCCAGATCCATAAACGCAACATACACCTCCTTACCTTTTGCTTAATATTTCTCGCATATCTGCCTAACTGTAAAAATCTGATTCATACAACCCCTACCTCTTCTAAAACCACCCTGTACTTCCAATATTGCATTCTCTGTTTTATCCTTAATCCTATTAATCAGTACTCTACCATACACTTTTCCAACTACACTTAACAAACTAATACCTCTTGAATTACAACACTCATGCACATCTCCCTTACCCTTATATAGTGGTACAATACATGCACAGACCCAATCTACTGGTACCATTGACAACACAAAACACACATTAAACAATATCACCAACCATTCAAGTACAGTCACACCCCCTTCCTTCAACATCTCAGCTTTCACACCATCCATACCAGATGCTTTTCCTACTCTCGTTTCATCTAGTGCTCTTCTCACTTCCTCTATTGTAATCTCTCTCTCATTCTCATCTCCCATCACTGGCACCTCAACACCTGGAACAGCAATTATATCTGCCTCCCTATCATCCTCAACATTCAGCAAACTTTCAAAATAATCCGCCCACCTTTTCCTTGCCTCCTCTCCTTTTAACAACCTTCCATTTCCATCTTTCACTGTCTCTTCAATTCTTGCGCCGGCCTTCCTTACTCTCTTCACTTCTTTCCAAAACTTCTTATTCTCTTCATATGACTGACCCAATCCCTGACCCCACCTCAGGTCAGCTGCCCTCTTTGCCTCACGTACCTTGCGCTTTACTTCCACCTTTTTCTCTCTCTATATTTTTCATACTTCTCTATACTATTACTCTGCAGCCATTCTTCGAAAGCCCTCTTTTTCTCTTCCACTTTTACCTTCACTCCTTCATTCCACCATTCACTGCCCTTCCTCATGCTGCCTCCAACAACCTTCTTGCCACATACATCACTTGCAATCCCAACAAAATTTTCTTTTGCTAACTTCCACTCCTCCTCTAAATTACCAGTTTCTCTTACTCTCACCTCGTCATATGCCATTTTCAACCTTTCCTGATATTTACTTTTTACCCCCGGTTTTATTAACTCTTCAACCCTCACTAGCTCCCTTTTACATCCACCTACTCTATTCCCCCACTCTTTTGCTACAACTAATTTTCCTTCCACCAAAAAATGATCAGACATACCGTTAGCCATACCCCTAAACACGTGCACGTCTTTAGATCTTCCAAACATTCTTTTAGTTATCAACACATAATCCATTAATGCCCTTTCTACTACTCTTCCATTTGCCACTCTTACCCATGTATACTTATTTTTATCTTTCTTTTTAAAAAAGCTAGCACTTATTACCATCTCTTGTTCAACACACATATCTACCAGTCTCTCACCACTCTCATTTTCACCTGGTACGCCATACTTCCCAATGACACCTTCTACCTCTCCAGCGCCCACTCTAGCATTTAAGTCACCCATAACAACTACATAATTCCTTCTACCCAGTCCTTCTACACACTTAGTTAATTCATTCCAGAACTCATTCCGCTCTTCTTCACTTTTCTCACTACCTGGCCCATACGCACTGACAAACGCCCAACATTCCCTACCCAACCTAACCCTTACCCACATTAACCTAGATGATATCTCCTTCCATTCCACTACTTTACCTGTCATCCATTCACTCAGCAATAAAGCCACACCCTCTCTCGCTCTTCCCCTTTCAATCCCAGACACTCTACCAGACATTTCACCAAACATCACTTCACCCTTTCCTTTCATCTTTGTCTCACACAAGGCCAATACATCCATCCTTCTACTTCTAAACATACTTCCAATCTCACATCTTTTACTCTCTATCGTACTACATCCACGCACATTCAAACACCCCAAAACTAGAGTGCGGGGAGCAGTCACTCTCCCCCCAGCTCCATCTCTTTGATGATGTCTCACAGGAATTTCAATTCAGGAGAGGGGGTTCCCAGCCCCCTCGTCCCGTCCCTTTTAGTCGCCTCAAACGACACGCAGGGATAACGTTGGCGCTATTCTAATTGTTTTATGGCCCCGCGGCCACAGGGGGCATATATATATATATATATATATATATATATATATATATATATATATATATATATATATATATATTGTAATGACAGTGAGACAAGCGTCACCAAGATCAACTGATACTTTATTCAAATGTGCGTGGGAGTATATTACAAGGTGCGGACGGAAAGGTAGGATGGCGCTGGCGCCAAATCAGATTGAATTGCCCGCCAAAATATATGTGTTTTTTTACATTTACAAATATACGAATTATGAGTTAACAGAAACATGTAATGAAATAATACATATGTCAAAATGTAGCTCTGATAGAGCGGAATACATATACATGGGAAACCACTGTGTGGCGAAAGGAGAATTCAAATAAATAAACAGTTTGTTGATTTTCTGGACGACGAAGGGAGCGGTGTCCTTACACGTACTCCCCCCCCCCCCAAGACATCGGGCGGCGTAGAGGGCTGATGATCAATCTTCGTATCTTTTCGGGTGTCGAAGGGTCCCTCTTGTTTTTGAACAGAGGGGCGCGCCGGCGGTCGGCGTAAGGATCTCTTCCTCTTGTCGTCGTTTGATGATTTTTCTTTCGTTGGGCACCTTGTTTTGAGGTGGCACTCTGGATCTGCCAGGTCCGGCGTAGGCGGTGTCGCTTCCTTCGAGAAACGCTGGTTTCACGCGGTCTATTGAGACCCAGTCCTCTTGGCCATGGACATCAAGAAGGAAGGCTTTCGTTGTCTTCTTAATTACCCGGTAGGGGCCTCGATAAGTTCTAGTTAGTGGTTGTCGATGAGCGTCGACACGGACGAAAACGTACCTGCAGTCATCCAGGTTTTTTGGCTTGAAGTGCTTGGTTCTGTCCTGGTAAGTTTTGAGACATGGCCTGAACTTCCTGGCGATGTCCCTTAGGTGATCCAGCTGCGTGTCGTCGGTTGATGAGGGAAAGAATTCCCCAGGAACTGCGAGCGCCTCCCCGTAAACTTTTTCGGCGGGCGAAGGTACGCCGTCTGCGCGAGGGGCGGTGCGAAGGCCGAGGAGTACCCAAGGAAGTCGTGATTTCCAGTCCCCGTCGGTGCAGCTCGCCATCAGGGAAGCCTTGAGGGCACGGTGAGTTCTTTCGACCATGCTGTTTGCTGCGGGGTTGTATGCCGTGGTGCTGTGGAGCGTCGTCCCCATCAGGTTCGCCAAAGCGATACATATTTCTGAGAGGAAAGCGGGGCCTCTGTCTGTCGTGATGTCGTCAGGAACGCCAAACCTGCTCACCCAGCTTGACAGGAGGGCTTCGGCGCATGCTTGAGTCGTAGCTTCGGTCATCGGCGATGCCTCCAACCACTCGTGGAGCGATCGATGATCATAAGCAGATAGCGAGCAGATCCAGAAGGGGGCAATGGTCCCACGACGTCGATGTGTATGTGACCGAAACGTCTTTTTTGCTGGGGGAAATCGCCTACCCCCGATTCGGTGTGACGGCTGACTTTGCTTGACTGGCAGTTGATGCATGACTTCGCCCATTCCCGGGCGTCCTTTTTTATCCCTGGCTAGACAAACTTTTCAGACAGAAGGCGAGCGGTGGTGCGTCCTGAGGGGTGTGAAAGTCCATGGATGATATCGAATATTTTCCTTCTGCAGGAGGCTGGTATCCAGGGGCGTGGGCGGCCGGTGCTGGTGTCGCAAAGAATAGTTACTCCTGCTGGTCCGAGGGTAATCGCACTTATCTTGAGCGCGGATGGCCCCGTCAGGTGATCCTGTGCTTCTCGGTCGGTGCGTTGTTCGGTTGGGAGATTGGCGTAGTCGATTCCCAGGTGGATTGCGTCAATTTCAATCCTTGAAAGGGTGTCCGCGACTGGGTTTTTCTTTCCTGGGACGTAACGTATGGTGCACCCGAATTCGGCGATTGTTGCGATACGACGTTGTTGTCGGGAGGCCCATGCGTCTGTCGATTTCGTGAAAGCGTGTATGAAGGGTTGATGGTCCGTCGTGATTGTGAAGGGAGTGCCCTCCAAGATGTGCCTGAAGTGGCGGACGGCGAGGTAGACGGCGAGGAGTTCCCTATCGAAGGTGCTGTATCTTGTTTCGGCGGGTTTCAATTTCTTGCTGAAGAATGCCAGCGGTCGAGGAGAACCATCGACGAGTTGCTCCAGCACAGCCCCACAGGCGACGTTGCTGGCGTCGGTCGTTAGTCGCAGGGGCGCGTTGTCGTCGAAATGAGCCAGGGTGGTGGCATTTGCGAGGGCATCCTTCGTCCGTGCGAATGCCTGATGCTGGGGCAAACCCCACTCGAGTTTTTTCGCTTTTCCTTTCAGGACGTTGTCGAGGGGTGACAGGGTTTGTGCGATGTTGGGGATGAAGTGCCTGTAGTAATTGACGATCCCCAGGAACTCCTGAAGTTGGCGGATGGTTGTAGGTATCGGGAACTTTCTGATGGCGTCAACCTTGGTTGTCATGGGTTTTACCCCGCATGAGGATACGCGGTGACCAAGGAAATCCACTCCTTCCGCACCGAACGTGTATTTGTCGAAACGTACGACCAGGCCGTTCTCCTGTAGGCGTTTGAGGACGGTGCGATAGTGCCTCCTGTGTTCCTCCTTGGTTTTCGAGAATATCAGGATGTCGTCGACGTAGTAGACGCAGAAAGGTAGGTCACCAGAATGCTATCCATTAGTCGTTGGAAAGTCGCCCCGGCGTTGCGTAGACCGAAGGTTGAGTATGCAAAGGTGTAGGATCCAAACGGCTTTACAATGGCAGTTTTCGGGATGTCTTCCGGAAATACGGGGACCTGGAAGTAAGACTTGAGGAGGTCCATCTTGGTAAAATACTTCGCGCCGTGCAACGCGTTCGTTAGGTCCTTCATGTTGGGCAGCGGGTAGTGATCGGGCGTTGTGATGAGGTTGAGGCGCCTGTAGTCGCCGCAAGGTCTCCAGGACCCGTCCGGCTTTTTTACCATGTGTAGGGGCGATGCCCAGGGGCTCGATGCTTTCTTACAGATACCCATGCGTTCCATGTCCTCGAAGGCGCGTTTGGCATCCTTCGGTTTCTGGGGCGGGAGGCGGCGGAATTTGGCGTGAGTAGGAGGTCCTGTCGTTGTGATGTGGTGGTAGATCCCGTGCTTGGACGGAGAACCTGGCGAGTGTCGGAGCTCGGGCTTGAAAACCTCGGGAAATTCTCGTAGGAGGTCGGCGTAGGGGTGCGTCGTTACGGCGGATACGGACATTTTGTAGTTCTATATTTTTTGGTGTAAATTCTCTCTAGCTTTGGGAAATCTTCTACATAGGACACAGCATACAATAAGAAATCTGACTTGCTTTTTCTGCATTTGTTCACCTGACAAAGAAGCAGTACAGGTGAATCTTCATCAAGGAACAAAACGTACTAGAGCAAGTCAGACTTCTTCCCTCTGCTGAGTACATCTTGTAGAATATCCCTTTTGTATCCAGAATAAATTGGGAACAGTCGCCATCTTTTGGGAATTTCCTACTTAGAACACAGCATACAGGAAGTCAGACTTGTTTCTTCTCCATTTGTTCAACCTGAGAATGAAACAGTACAGGTAAATCTTCATCAAGGAACAAAGCATACTTGAGCAAGTCAGACTTCTTCCCTCTGCTGAATACATCTTGTAGAATATCCCTTAGGTGTTCACAATTGATTGGGAACAGTCGCCATTTTATTGTTTATCTGCTGCCATCTTCTTCTTCTTCTCCTTTTGTATTTTCTAATTCTATATTCTTTTTTTTTGTAATTTCTCTCTAGCTTTGGGGAATCTTCTACATAGGACACAGCATACAATAAGAAATCTGACTTGCTTATTCTGCATTTGTTCACCTGACAAAGAAACAGTACAAGTGAATCTTCATCAAGGAACAAAGCGTACTAGAGCGAGTCGGACTTCTTCCCTCTGCTGAGTATATCGTAGAATATCCCTTAGGTATCCAGGGTAAATTGGGAACAGCTGCCATCTTTTGGGAATCTCCTACTTAGAACAGAGCATACAGGAAGTCAGACTTGTTTCTTCTGCATTTGTTCACCTGATGAAGAAACAGTACAAGTGAATCATCATCAAGGAACAAAGCATACTTGAGCAAGTCAGACTTCTTCCCTCTGCTGAGAATTGATTGGGAACAGTCGTCATTTTATTGTTTATCTGCTGCCATCTTCTTCTTCTTCTTCTTCTTCTTCTTCTTCTTCTTCTTCTTCTTCTTCTTCTTCTTCTTCTTTTGTATTTTCTAGTTCTATATTTTATTGTGTAATTTCTCTCTAGCTTTGGGGAATCTTCTACATAGGACACAGCATACAATAAGAAATCTGACTTGCTTTTTCTGCATTTGTTCACCTGACAAAGAAACAGTACAGGTGAATCTTCATCAAGGAACAAAGTATACTAGAGCATATCAGACTTCTTCCCTCTGCTGAATACATCTTGTAGAATATCCCTTAGGTATCCAGAATAAATTGGGAACAGTCGCCATCTTTTGGGAATCTCCTACTTAGAACACAGCATACAGGAAGTCAGACTTGTTTCTTCTGCATGTGTTCATCTGACAAAGAAACAGTACAAGTGAATCTTCATCAAGGAACAAAGCATACTTGTGCAAGTCAGACTTCTTTCCTCTGTGGAGTCCATCTTGTAGAATATCCCTTAGGTGTCCAGATTGGTTTGGGAACAATCGCCATTTTGTTGTTTCTCTGCTGCCATCTTCTTCTTTTTCCTCGTCTTCTTCTTCCTCTTTTTTTTCTTCTTCTTCTTCTTTTGTATTTTCTAGCTCTATATTTCTTTTTTTTGTATTTTCTCTCCAGCTTTGTGAAATCTTCTACATAGAACACAGCATACAAGAAGAAGTCAGACTTGCTTGTTCTGCATTTGTTCACTTGGCAAAGAAATAGTACAGGTGAATCTTCATGTAGGATCATAGCTTACCATTGCAAGTCACACTTCTTCCCTCTACTGAGTCCATCTTGTAGAATATTCCTTAGGTGTCCAGAATAGATTGGGAACAGTAGCCCTCTTGTTGTTTTTTTGCATTCTTCTTCTTCTTCTTCTTTTTTTTTTTGGGGGGGGGGGTTCTAGTTATATATATTTTGTATTTTCTATCAAGTTTTGGGGAATCTTCTTCAGAGAACACATCATACTAGAAGTCATACTTGTTTCTTCTGCATTTGTCCAACTGACAAAGAAACAGTACAGGTGAATCTTCATCAAGGAACAGAGCATACTAAAGAAAGTCAGACTTCTTCCCCCTGCTGAGTCCATCCTGTAGAATATTCCTTATCCAGAATAAATTGGTAACAGTCACCATTTTGTTGTTTCCCCGCTGCCATTCTCCTCCTCTTCTTCTTCTTCTTCTTCTTCTTCTTCTGGACATCTAGTTCCATATAATATTTTGAATTTTTTTTGTTTTTTTTGTGGGGGAGGGGAAGTTAGTTTATATGTTTTATGAATCTTTTAGTTTTTATATATTTTGATATTTTAATATAATTTTATTCTCTTTATTTTTACTCTTTCCATTGAATAACCTGTTTATTTCTTGTATTCTAGATAAAGCTGCCTCCTTAGCATCTCTTCTTAGAATTTCTTTCAGTACCACATATTCTTCCACATCCTTTAGTTTAATGTTATTCACATTTTCAGTATTTCCTGTTCCCTCAAAATGCTCTATAAATTCTTTCACTTGTCCTTTTTGAACTTCTACTGGGTTTGTTTTCTTCTTCCATATTCCCTTTTCTCTCTCTATCATATTTTCATACTTTTGAACAAGCTCTTCAACTATTCCTGTTACGTGTGACCTCTCGTATTCCAGTATTTCCCGTATTCTAGCTAAGGCTGAGTCCTTAGCACCTCTTCTTAGAATTTCTCTTCGTACCACATATTCTTCCTCACCCATTAGTTTGATATCTTCAGTATATCTTGTTCCCTCAAAATGGATTATAAGTTCTTTCACTTGTCCTTTTTGAACTTCTACTGGGTTTGTTTTCTTCTTCCATATTCCCTTTTCTCTCTCTATCATATTTTCATACTTTTGAACAAGCTCTTCAACTATTCCTGTCTCGTGTGACCTCTCGTATTCCAGTATTTCCCGTATTCTAGCTAAGGCTGAGTCCTTAGCACCTCTTCTTAGAATTTCTCTTCGTACCACATATTCTTCCTCACCCATTAGTTTGATATTCACTTCGGTATTTCTTGTTCCCTCAAAATGGCTTATAAGTTCTTTCACTTGTCCTTTTTGAACTTCTACTGGGTTTGTTTTCTTCTTCCATATTCCCTTTTCTCTCTCTATCATATTTTCATACTTTTGAACGAGCTCTTCAACTATTCCTGTCACGTGTGAACTCTCGTATTCCAGTATTTCCCGTATTCTAGCTAAGGCTGAGTCCTTAGCACCTCTTCTTAGAATTTCTCTTGGTACCACATATTCTTCCTCACCCATTAGTTTGATATCTTCAGTATATCTTGTTCCCTCAAAATGGATTATAAGTTCTTTCACTTGTCCTTTTTGAACTTCTACTGGTTTTGTTTTCTTCTTCCATATTCCCTTTTCTCTCTCTATCATATTTTCATACATTTGAACGAGCTCTTCAACTATTCCTGTCACGTGTGACCTCTCGTATTCCAATATTTCCCGTATTCTAGCTAGGGCTGAGTCCTTAGCACCTCTTCTTAGAATTTCTCTTGGTACCACATATTCTTCCTCACCCATTAGTTTGATATCTTCAGTATATCTTGTTCCCTCAAAATGGATTATAAGTTCTTTCACTTGTCCTTTTTGAACTTCTACTGGTTTTGTTTTCTTCTTCCATATTCCCTTTTCTCTCTCTATCATATTTTCATACTTTTGAACGAGCTCTTCAACTATTCCTGTCACGTGTGACCTCTCGTATTCCAGTATTTCCCATATTCTAGCTAAGGGTGAGTCTTTAGCATCTCTTATCAGAATTTCTCGCATTGCTGCATATTCTTCAACATCAACTTTCTTCACATTAGTTTGATGTCCGACAACATTAACGTTTTCCTCGAATTCTTGAACCCTTTGTTTTACTTTACCTTTTTTTCCTTGTATAGCAATTCTCTCCTTCCTCCTTATTTTTTCATGGCTTTCCATAATAGATTCGTATTTTTCAATAAAACCTTCTACAACAGTCTTGTTTCTTTTATAGAGTTTTCTCTCATCCACCAAATCTATAACGAGTCCTTCCTTTTGGGCCTTATAAGATCGTGATTCATTCTCAGACATTCCTCTTGCAAGTGAAATAAATGTTCCGGAATCTAAGACGGAACAATAGTAACAACATAAAAGCTTACCTTGTGAAGCTCCAATAAGATCCTCCATCAAATCTATAACGAGTCCTTCCTTTTGGGCCTTATAAGATCGTGATTCATTCTCAGACATTCCTCTTGCATGTGAAATAAATGTTCCAGAATCTAAGACGGAACAATAGTAACAACATAAAAGCTTACCTTGTGAAGCTCCAATAAGATCCTCCATCATATCTATAACGAGTCCTCCCTTTTGGGCCTTATAAGATCGTGATTCATTCTCAGACATTCCTCTTGCTTGTGAAATAAATGTTCCGGAATCTAAGACGGAACAATAGTAACAACATAAAAGCTTACCTTGTGAAGCTCCAATAAGATCCTTAAGAGTTTGTTCCAATTCAGAAACAATTTTAGCATCCAAACCGTCACCACAATAACAATTACCCTTAAAACTCTCCATATTCAATCTAACTTCTTTCTGCCCATCACCACCTTTAGTTTTAAAAAACGGAGTCTTCACTGAAGTCTTCTGAATGTCTTCACAACGAAACTGGATCCCAGCGACATCTGTCATTTGACGAAAGATTTTTGATTTTCTTTTCCTAATTTGTATTTGAAATATTGAGCATATATATATATATATATATATATATATATATATATATATATATATATATATATTATACACACACAAGAGTAGACAATATCTTAATGGGGTCCAAATATCAAAGACAAAATCTCTTCGGACATAGTTAACTCCTGCAGGTTTTTAGGATGAGAAAAGTACAGCGACCTGACCGGATTTCTCACTGAAGTCTCCTGGATGTCTTCACACCGAAACTGGATCCCGAAGGCATCTGGGATCTAACGAACGATTTTTGATTCTATCTTCCTAATTTATATTTGAAATATCGATTATATATATATATATATATATATATATATATATATATATATATATATATATATATATATATATATATATATATATATACACACACACAAAACAGTAGACAATATCCAAAAATCCCTCCGGACATACTGAGCTCCAGTTAGTTTTTAGGATAAGAAAACTACAATCACATACATCCATTTATTTGGTGTCGACAAGCATTTTGAATCACTTTTTCATTCTTGCAACGGAAAAGAAATCGATTCTTCAGGAATGCCTCTAGTGTTCAAAGCAGAACGAATTGGGAGGCTTGCTAGCCGCGCCATAAGTTTATGTCCGGATCTGCGGCTATCTCCGGTTCGATTCTCTTTGGAATGGCGTCTCTCGTATGACAGTCTCGAAGCTCGAATGTTTTCTCCTCAGTGAAGAAGTTTCTGCAACCCCCATCCAGGCCGTCCATTATTTTTCTCTTCAGTCTCCGATGGAGTTCAAGATTCCACAGTTGGGAAGGGGTTGATGTTCAAATTGGGTCTTGCTTGTGCAGCGTAGTTTAGATTTAGAGGCTTTCTCGCAATTCCCCCTCACAATTTTTTACACTTGATCCATAGGTCCACTTCATCTGGAACGGTTTCAATCCCGCAACAGCTAAAATGGTTTGTGGCTTCAGGATTCTCCGGGAAGTCTTGGCTGCAGGATTTTTCGGGAAGTCTTGGCTGCAGGATTCTTCGGGAAGTCTTGGCTGCAGGATTCTTCGGAAAGTTTTGGCTGTAGGATTCTCCGGGAAGTCTCGCAGCTTCAGCGTTTTCTTTCCAGTGAAGATTATTCTGCTCTTTCATTCAGTTTATGCAGGACTTTCCACTACTAAATGCGGTACTTGAGCATTTTACTTCACGTTTATAGTGAGTGGATAATCCCTGTAATGGCGTCCAAAGGAGCGAAGACAGGTTCTTTCTGGACAAATTGATCCTCAGGAAAACTGTATTTGCTTCCCTCCATTCCATTTTCGTTGTCTTCTAAAGGACTCATCATTTCCTCGAGAAGGAGGTTATCGAGCGTCGTCAGGAATACTTTGGCTGAGTGATGGAATTACGCTTTAATATAAAGGCTGTGGCGGTGGAAATTAAAATTTATTCGGATACTCAGAAATTAATTATCAAATATTGATAGATAAAAACTTTCGAAATACAAATGATTTTCGTATTTTCGCAATTTCTTCAGGTTTTCAGGTGTGAGCCCTCTTGTTTCAATTTTAGAAACACACGCAGAGAGAGAGAGAGAGAGAGAGAGAGAGAGAGAGAGAGAGAGAGAGAGAGAGAGAGAGAGAGAGAGAAGAGAGAGAGAGACTGAGCTATTTATTTACAAACTAAAATATTAATAGAGAGAGAGAGAGAGAGAGAGAGAGAGAGAGAGAGAGATAATATAATATAATAAATATATGTAATATATATATATATATATATATATATATATATATATATATATATTAATATGTATATGCATGTATGTTTGTATAAACTATACAGGGTTATATTAAAGAGAATAAGACTCCGACTTTTGCAAATGCGAATAAAATAATTTAGCTTTTCAGCATGATGGAAAACTTTGGAGAGATAACGAAGTTTGAGATCCTTAAGCGTGACGTAAATGTAAAAAAAAAATGACAAGTTACTACGGGAATTTTTAAAAGGCTTCAAGTTTTATTTGCAAAAGCTGGCATTAACTCGTCCATATTTTTAAAATGCAGGTCATGGCCGCTGAAGTATTTTATATTTCATATATATATATACATATATATATATATATATATATATATGTATATATATATGTATATATATATATATATATATATATGCATATATATATGTATATATATATATATATATATATATATATATATATATATATGTATATATATATATATATATGCATATATATATATATATATATATATATATATGTGTGTGTGTGTGTGTGTGTGTATGTCCGTGTATTTATGTATATACCACTAATAACTTTATCGGTTTCTTTCAGGTCAATCATTTTAAAGATTAAGTTCACAATTATTAAACCAATCCTAGTCAACTGATTATGCAGTAATGAAGACGGATGCTACCAACCTTTTTCCCAGATTACTGTCTTCAATAGTAGCTATTATTTAATAGCCATGACTGACCTTATTTTCTGGAAGGGAATGGAAGCGAATGAAGCAAGAGCTGGTATTCAACAAGCAGAGGGTCACTTGGCAGACAGTCCAAATCAATCGGGTTCAGTGGATATTATCCTTCTTGAAACAGAGATTACATGTCTGCCTATTAAAGACAAACATCGTCATTTGCCACTCCTCAGGATCATACCACTGGTAGTCACGTGGACACTTTGCTTCTATCTCCTCCTCTTTGGCATAGGTATCTGCTTCTGCTGTAACTGACAATTCGATCTTGGTGCCATGGTCTTCTGACAGCTTGCAAATCGCAAGATGCCATGCTGGAAGTTCTTCAATGACTCGCACTGTCTTATAAAACAACCAAAGAGTTGGATGTACATCCATCCTCCACACATAGGAATCTTGTAGGAATGGGTCAGCATGTCTGACAAGTTAATGCTATCCATCTTCCTAATATATACTTTATTAACATTACGATAGGAAAGTTCTACCTTCTTCTTTTGCTGTTTGTTACAACGCTGAACTGTCCTGAAGAAAGGACGATAAC
>NC_090744.1:122334487-122361987 GCF_036898095.1 Palaemon carinicauda | reverse complement strand
AGGCCTTTCATAAAAACCAGTTATAGAGAAGTTGAAATATTCAATAATAACTGTTTAAAATTTACTTTAAAAAACGGTAAAATTCCTGGATTAAATGTTTCCCGGCATTTACCGTTTTAAAAACCGAAATATTAACGTAAAGAAGTGATATTACTGTCCCCAACCCGTAAAATATAATAACGAAGTAGGGTAAAAATTACGGTCGCCTGCATTTTACTGAAATGCGGCTGAGAACAGTATATTTTCACGGAGAATTTCCGATTAAAATTACTATTTTTTAACAGTGTAGAGTTAATTATTACTTTATGAAAACTTAAATATCAATTAGTACTCATACACACAAATACACACACACACACACACGCACAAACGTAGAAACATACTGTAATGAACTCAAGATCGATTATGTTCATCCAGGATTTTCTTTCAGACTGGCTCAGTGCCAAAATACCAGGCAAGAACCAGCAGCGACACGAAATTCAAAAAGCAAAACAACTCTCAAAGAGGGATACAAAAAACACCGAATCAAACTTAACAATAAAATTTAATTAACAAAAGTAGTCTTAAATTACATAAAGTAGTCCTCGAAAAGCTTTCTTAGGAACTGGAAAAACGCATACACTACTGTACAATAATAACTCTCGAACCGTCACACGCCTACCTAACTTGTATACCGCAGTCGAAGAGAAAGAAAAGGTGTAGGAGGTAGAAAAATACACACTTTCCCTAGCATACGACAGTTAGAGTTCCAGAGTGAAGTAAACCTTAAAAATAATTAATTTTACAATAATCATCAAAATACACCTTTAAATAATAAATCCGAAATTGGCGATAATACTACACTTTACAGGTCACGAGGAAATATCTGAAGAATGCTGGCATAAGTAATCAAAAACTGCACCGAATTCATAATTAAAGATTATTATGACACATCACCAGCGAATGTCCTACTTCAGGATCACCAGGGGTGTTCTTGCACCGATGGGATCACTGGGGCAACGTAAATTGTCTATCTGATTTAATCAGACGAAGGAAGAACATATACGGTTCGCTTACCGTTCTTCGTCACTAGAAGGCCTCCTCACGACTCCAGGAGGTCAGACACACGGCAACAGCCAGCAGCAGTGGCAGGCAGCAGCACAAAAGCAATAGCAATGCTTAGAAGGCTAAAATCCATTAGCAGGAGCCTCTCCAATTAAATGGTAGCTGCAGGATCAGGAACAAATATCTTCCGATTATCAAGCCGTGAAAAATGCAGTAAGACCTCCTCTGTTGGGGAGCCGACACTCTCTGGCCCGCTGCCCAAAAACGCACTCCAAGTAAACGGAGAGAGAGCGAAAGCATAATTACGTAATGCGGCAGTTCAACAAGCTAATCACTGAAGACGGGCAGTCCGCTCCACAAAACATGAAAAGCAAAAAAGGAATACGGTGAATAAACACTATACAAATAAACACAAACAAAACCTTGGCCGGGATAAAAGAATGTTCCAAGAGAACTTTTCGTGACTTTAATTAAAACAAATGGCAAAAACCACGAACAAAATATTTAAAGTAATTATGGATTACAGCTCCCCGGGACAAGGAAAAAAAATAATTTATTATTTTTTTAAAAAAAAAAAAAGGTAACTCCTAGCCAATATTAAACTAGTAATTTGTAATTCAAGCAAAAACATGAGCATTGTGCACAAAAGAAAAATGCAAATATCAAAACAAATATTTCATAAACCAAAACCACTATCCTTAAACATTAATATCAACTAAGATTAAATATAAATAATGTCAACCTCAAACTTATATTAAGAAATCTTCCCAACACCAGACAAAAAAAAAACCTAAATAAAAAAATTGCTCAAATGTGATTGATGCAGAGACCTTTACCCTTACACAACTACTCTTGGATTGCCACCTCATCATTTTCATTACCGAATGTCCTGGAAAGAACACCAGGGACTACGTTGTCTTTTCCAGCCACGTGACAAATAAAAAGGTTATATTCTTGGAGTAAAAGACTCCAGCGCAAAATACGCTGATTTTTATCTTTAAATTTATTAATAAAAATTAAGGGATTATGATCTGTAAAGACCTTTATTGGACATACTGAGTTAGATAAATACACTTCAAAATGTATGATGGCTTTCACCAAGCATAAAGCCTCTTTCTCAATTGTTGAGTAACGTCTCTCTGCCGGTAACAACTTCTTGGAAAAGTAGGCGACTGGATGCGAGATGCCATTTTCACCTTCCTGCAACAAGACAGCACCTAAACCTGTGTCACTGGCATCTGTAGCCAAACAAAAAGGCAAGGAAAAATCGGGAGAACGTAACAAAGGATAGGTTATTAAAGTACCTTTTAATTTTTCAAATGCATCCTGACACTCGTTATTCCACATAAACTTTACATCTTTCTTTAACAAATTTGTTAAGGGATTAGCAAGATCAGAAAAATTCTTAATAAACTTTCTATAATAACCAACTAGACCCAAAAATCTACGAATACCTCTCTTGTTTCGAGGAGCTGGGAAGGCTGTAACTGCCTCAACATTCGCTCTCTTGGGAGCGATCTTACCCAAGCCAATTTCATGTCCTAAATAAACCACTTTTGCTTGAGCAAAATCACTCTTCTTTAAATTTATCACCAGACCAGCCTTCCTCAGCACCTCGAACAGCGCTCTTATCCTCTTAAGATGAGTTTCCCAATCATCACTGTAAATCACCAGGTCGTCAATATATACCACACAACCCTCCAGTTCACATGTAATAAAGTTCATCAGCCTCTGGAAGGTAGCGGCGGCATTCTTCATGCCAAATGGCATCACCTCACATTCATAGAGGCCGTCACCCGTCACAAAGGCTGATATTTTCCTTGCCCGGGGTGTAAGACCGACCTGCCAATATCCTTTTAACAAGTCAAATTTACTTATATAACGAGCAGATCCCACTCTATCTATACAGTCTTCCACCCTGGGCAAGGGGAACGAGTCCGTTTTTGTTACAGAGTTGACCTTACGGTAGTCAAAACACATCCTAGGCTGACCATCCTCTTTCCTAACCAAAACTACCGGGGAGCTCCAAGGACTGCAGCTTGGTTTAATGAGGTTATGGTCAAGCATGTATTTAACTTCCTTACTGACTATTTCTCTCTTGAGGGGGTTCAGTCTATATGGACATTGCTTAATAGGCTGAGCATCCCCAACATCAACGTCGTGTTGCAAAATATGAGTCCTACCAGGTGCATCCTGAAAGAGATCTTTGTATTCGTTAATTAAATTAATTAGAGGTGCAGCTTTTTCTGCATCTAAGTGCTGAAATTTAGTATTCAAATTATTTAAAACATCAGAATTATTTTCCAAACCACTTGGGCTAACCGCGAATTTATCGCCCATGAACTGTTCACTTTCGACATTAACTACAGAAATAGGTACTACAGATTCTTCTACAGACCTGTCAAAAAAAGATTTTATCATATTAACATGGCAAATGCGGGTTTTTCTTCTCCTATCAGGAGTTTCAATCAGGTAATTTACATTACTAATTTTCTTCAGAACCTTCCACGGACCTGAGAATTCCGCTTTCAGGGGATTGCCAGGCATAGGAAGTAAAACCAACACCTTGTCACCTACATTAAAAACCCTATCTCGTGTTTTAACGTCATACTTTAATTTCATCGAGGCCTGGGCTTTCGCCAAATGTTCCTGAGCAAATGACCGTGCTCTAAGCAATTTCTCCTGCAAATCTGAAAAATAATCCAATACATTAACTTCGGGAGTCTCTCCTTCCCAGTGTTCTCTCACTACATCCAAAGGGCCTCGAACACAGTGACCAAAAATAAGCTGGAAAGGAGAGAGACCCATTGACTCATTGGGGATCGATCGTATTGCAAACAATGCGTAGGGTAATTCCTTATCCCAATCATTCCCAGTCTCAAAACAAAATTTTTTTAGCACAGACTTCAAGATTTGGTGGAACCTTTCCACCTGGCCTTGGCTTTCCGGGTGGTACGGTGCAGACTTCACGTGTTTAATACCAAACTCATTCATTTTCTTTTCAAAATACCTACTTGTGAAATTAGTGCCACAGTCACTCTGAATTACCTTAGGAAAACCAAATCGGGTAAAGAAACCAACCAAAACTTCAACCACCTTCTCGGACCGTATACTCCTCAATGGGATAGCCTCAGGGAAGCGAGACATTCTATCAACCATAGACAATATATATTCATTCCCACCGCGCGTCCGTGGCAGGGGACCCACTACGTCAATTATCACTTCCCGAAAGGGTTCGCCCACGGAGGGTATAGGAATTAAAGGAGCCTTGGGTATTTTCTGGTTAGGTTTCCCCACCAACTGGCACACATCACAAGATAATACGTGTCTCTTAATGTCTTTACGCATCCCAGGCCAAAAGAAATTTTCAGCAACCTTTTGAAAGGTTTTCCTAACACCAAAATGTCCCGACAAATCATTTTCATGTGCTAAATACATCAATTTATTTCGGTACCTTTCCGGGACAACCAATTGTCTGCAAGACTCTACCTGATGGGCAGGTGCATTAACCGACCTACTCAACCTGTAGAGCAAACCTTTCTCTTTTACGAATACTGGTTTCACCAAATCCTCGGGATTGCCGAGTTCTAATTTAGAAAACTCCTTACTCTGTGCCATTTTGAACACCTTAGCGTCCCAGTTTACGTCATCCAAATTAACGATTTTCTTATTACTACAACCAGTCCTCATGTCAGTCATTTGTCTGTCTACTTGATATAAATCTAAGTTAACATCCTCGAGATCCATCTCCCGAGCTCTAGACCGAGTTACTACAGAGACAGGCTTATAAAAATTAGTTTCAAGCTCATCGCCTTCACAAGTCACATTCAGGAGAGTCAAAATTGGACATATATTATCAATTGCACCTTCACCTTCAGCCAAATCATTCCCTAAAAGAAGGTGAATTCCGGGAACTGGCAAACTGTCTACCACAGCCAGTTTAGCAGTCCCTTTAAAATACTTGGTGTGAATATTAAACTTCTCTAAAGGACAAGACGTAATAGAGTTCGGGAAACCACCCAACACCACAAATTCATTATTAGAAAATACAAAATCCTTTGGAACAGCAGTTTTTAATATGAGAGACTGTGCTGCTCCAGAGTCCCGTAATACCTTTAAACAAACCTTTGTTCTTTTATTGTTACCAACAAACACAGATCCGTCAGAAATGTACCTCTTAAATTTTAGTCATTTTTCCTGTTCCATACTTTGGTTTACGTTTGTCGTTTTTTCAGCTACAACAATGTTTACTGGATTAGACCTCCTCTCCTTAAAGTTTTTCCAACCGTAACAATTAGCCTTTACGTGCCCCGTCTTGTGGCACCAATAACACTTCACACTACTACTACTACCAAAATTTCTACCACTACTACCAACACCATTAACCGACCTACTACTGTTTACGAAACTACGCGAGTCGCTTACACCTCTGTCTTCATTAGAAAGTTTTTCTGACCCGTCTTTATTTGACCTTGATGCTCCTTTAGAAGACTGACGATTATTACCATGTGTATTATATTCATGGGGGAAGAACCTATCCTGATTAATTCTTTTCCTAAGGGGTTCCTCCCGATGAGTAAGTGCATACTCGTCGGAAGCAATTGCTATTTCCTGAAGGGAGTCGAGTTTCAACTCTTCCAAATGAATTCGCAAGTCACGACTCACGTTCCTCTTAAATTCCTCTGCCAGAAGCAGCTCTTTCAGTTTAACAAAATTGTCTACTTCTTTGGATTTCAACCAGTCATCGAGAAACTGAACTTTCTTTCGAGCAAACTCAACATAAGTAACGTCAAGATCCTTCCGCAGATTACGAAACTTCTGCCTGTATGCTTCAGGCACCAAATCATAAGCTTTCAACACAATACTTTTTACGGTGTCGTAATCCGCGGAGAGATCGTCACTAAGATTATTATAGACCCTTTGAGCTTTACCCACCAAACGACACTGAACTAATGTTGTCCACATATCCTTTGGCCAGGCAAGCTTCTTAGCAATTTTTTCAAATGACACAAAAAACTCATTAACCTCCTCCTCGGAAAAGTGTGGTACCAGTTTTAACGCAGCGAACATATTAAACCTTGTTTCATCAACACTAGAATTATTATTGCTACCATTATTTCCCTGATTCAACTTAATCTTTAATTTAAGTACCTCAATTTCATGCTCTCTCTCTTTTGCCCTTTCATCGGCTCTAAGTTGTAGAGCTCTAAACTCCAGTTCCTTCATCTTGGTTTTTTCTTTCAAAATTTCCAATTGGTCATCACCATTATCAATAGAATTTTCTTTACCTTCACCTTCTAATTCCTCCACCTCCTCAGGCTCACTCTCATCCAGCCTACTACTTTCCAGAACATCCTTCCTATCAAGAGTCTCTCTATATATCTTAGCGGCCTTCAAGACCTCAAATAACAACGGTCCCTTTTTAACCTCAGTGGACAAACTTAAATCCAAGAACTCTGCAATCAACCACAATTGATCCCTTTTTAGTTTAAATAGATCCTTTTCCCAGTTAACACTAGCCAAAAAGTTCGCTACCTCAGCTTCTTCACCCTCTAAATAATGCATCCTGAATTAATTGAATAGAAATAATCACTCTAAATACGTTCAGTGGCTTGACCGCCTCTCCAAGAGCCGTTTACAGTTGAAAATTATGTCGCTAAACTGAATCCTGGCAAGGTCGCCAAATTATGTAATGAACTCAAGATCGATTATGTTCATCCAGGATTTTCTTTCAGACTGGCTCAGTGCCAAAATACCAGGCAAGAACCAGCAGCGACACGAAATTCAAAAAGCAAAACAACTCTCAAAGAGGGATACAAAAAACACCGAATCAAACTTAACAATAAAATTTAATTAACAAAAGTAGTCTTAAATTACATAAAGTAGTCCTCGAAAAGCTTTCTTAGGAACTGGAAAAACGCATACACTACTGTACAATAATAACTCTCGAACCGTCACACGCCTACCTAACTTGTATACCGCAGTCGAAGAGAAAGAAAAGGTGTAGGAGGTAGAAAAATACACACTTTCCCTAGCATACGACAGTTAGAGTTCCAGAGTGAAGTAAACCTTAAAAATAATTAATTTTACAATAATCATCAAAATACACCTTTAAATAATAAATCCGAAATTGGCGATAATACTACACTTTACAGGTCACGAGGAAATATCTGAAGAATGCTGGCATAAGTAATCAAAAACTGCACCGAATTCATAATTAAAGATTATTATGACACATCACCAGCGAATGTCCTACTTCAGGATCACCAGGGGTGTTCTTGCACCGATGGGATCACTGGGGCAACGTAAATTGTCTATCTGATTTAATCAGACGAAGGAAGAACATATACGGTTCGCTTACCGTTCTTCGTCACTAGAAGGCCTCCTCACGACTCCAGGAGGTCAGACACACGGCAACAGCCAGCAGCAGTGGCAGGCAGCAGCACAAAAGCAATAGCAATGCTTAGAAGGCTAAAATCCATTAGCAGGAGCCTCTCCAATTAAATGGTAGCTGCAGGATCAGGAACAAATATCTTCCGATTATCAAGCCGTGAAAAATGCAGTAAGACCTCCTCTGTTGGGGAGCCGACACTCTCTGGCCCGCTGCCCAAAAACGCACTCCAAGTAAACGGAGAGAGAGCGAAAGCATAATTACGTAATGCGGCAGTTCAACAAGCTAATCACTGAAGACGGGCAGTCCGCTCCACAAAACATGAAAAGCAAAAAAGGAATACGGTGAATAAACACTATACAAATAAACACAAACAAAACCTTGGCCGGGGATAAAAGAATGTTCCAAGAGAACTTTTCGTGACTTTAATTAAAACAAATGGCAAAAACCACGAACAAAATATTTAAAGTAATTATGGATTACAATACGTAAAGATAAAAGTATTAAGGCTAATCCTTAACAGATATTTAAAGCCATGCCCTTGAAAAATATTGCCGAAACTGTAAGACTTAAGAAAAAATAATATACCTCAACAAAGTTAATATCATTTCCACCAAGTGCAATGAGACGACAGACTTCCTCAAGCCTCAGTTGGCTCCAACAACTGAAGTTTGAGTTACACCTGCGACAGACAGATAATCCTGGCATAACTCATTCGGACAACCATGGACGAAGAGCAGGAGGAACTTACATGATGGAGATGCTAGAAAATTTTATGGATTAAATAAAATTATATATGTGTATATATATATATATATATATATATATATATATATATATATATATATATATATATATATATATATATATATATATATACATATATATATATATATTTATATATATATATATATATATATATATATATATATATATATATATATATATATATATATATAGAGAGAGAGAGAGAGAGAGAGAGAGAGAGAGAGAGAGAGAGAGAGAGAGAGAGAGAGAGAGAGATAACTTCATTAAGTTTAACACTTCTGATAAACAATCTCTCTCTCTCTCTCTCTCTCTCTCTCTCTCTCTCTCTCTCTCTCTCTCTCTCTCTCTCTCTCTCTCTCTCTCAATAAAATAACCCTAAAAAACCTTTGTATTGATAATGAATGTACTGTACGAAATAAATAATAATAATAATAATAATAATAATAATAATAATAATATCAAGATTCGTAAGAAAAAAAAATAATGAAAACAATTAAAGACTTCGTATAGGTACCGCTTAATTTATTGCTTGAGTAGTATACTGTAGACGGGCCTACATTTTTTTTGCATCATTATTCGGTTTTTATGTCCATCGGTCTTTTAATATATGTTTTATTTTATTCCCTTTATTACCTGACTACTAAGCAGTTCAGCTTCTTTAACTTCTTATATAAACTAAAACACTACAGACGATCCTTATAATAAGGATTCGATGCAATATCTTAACAATAATAATAATAAAAATAAAAATAATAATAATAATAATAATAATAATAATAAAGAGGAAAAAGAAGAAAATGTGACTATGAAGTAGACTAATGGAAACATGCCTGTCCAGCAATCTGTTAGACAGGAGTTCGAGACTCAATCAAGCTCGATAGTTTCTTGGTACCTGCAACTTTGTGAGCTAAAGATAGGGTGGGGGGGGGGGGGGACTTGAAGGACCTTACATAGGTTTACTTATTGATCATCAGCCATTACCTGGCCCTACCTGGTCCTTGCTTGATGGAGAAGGGACTTAGGACATTGTTCTGTCTCTTGGGCATTGCACTCCACCTTGCCTCTGCCAATCACGAGCGGCCTTTTAAGAAGATACATGGTTGCACTTCGACAGGTAAATGTAGAAAGAAGTCAAATAATTCTGTCAACATTTTGATACAAGACTAATGAGGCCGCTTCAAGTATTAAAACGATGAGCTTACGTCCAAATAGCTGTCATTAATTAAACTTTTCGACCTTAGGTCGACCCAAGACAATTGGGCTCATTTGACGGTAATTACAACGATTTGAACCAGGTTTTAAGTATTTCGACTTCTGCTTTTTTTTTTTTTTTTTTTTTTTTACTTGGATCTGAATACAATGAAATTCCGAGATGGAATTCACATGATTTCTAAGTCAGAATTTTCTCATAAACGAAATTCAAAATAAATTTGCAAGTATGCATATCGATATTCACTTTTCTTGAAGGTTTATTGCACATACGTCAGTACTAAAGAGAGAGAGAGAGAGAGAGAGAGAGAGAGAGAGAGAGAGAGAGAGAGAGAGAGAGAGAGAGAGAGAGAGAGAGAGAGAGAGAGAGAGAGAGAGTTGAGAAGAATATGAGCATAAATTAGAACAATAATATACAAATTTTATGAGACTTAGACATTCATCGCCTATTCAGACATTATTCTCCCCCTAGGTCTACGGCAGAAAATAGACATTCATCATCTTATGATTTGCCTTAACATTAATCAAGTAACTACAACTAGAAGAAGAAACTCTTTTACCTCCAGATAAAACCGGAACTCGGTACACACCTGAAAAAAAAGATTAATTAAGCATTAAAGTTTTGACAGTTTATATAGGAAATATATATTTTAATGTTGTTACTGTTCTTAAAATATTTTATTTTCCCTTCTTTCCTTTCCCCATTGGGCTATTTTCCCTGTCGGAGCCCCTAGGCTCATAGCATTCCTGCTTTTCCAACTAGGGTTGTAGCTTAGCAAGTAATAATAATAATAATAATAATAATAATAATAATAATAATAATAATAATAATAATAATAATAATAATAATAATGAAATGAAAACCATATGATCGCTAGCACCTTAATAAACACCTCATTCTTCGCCCATAGATTGCATTTACCTCCCAGCCTCCACTCTTAAGACCCCCATGCACCCATTTATATTAAACACTGTAATTGTTAAATGATATATTAAGCATCAAAAGCAATAAATAAGAGAGGAAGCACATTAATAAACATCCCATTCCCCTCCCATAGTTTACAATTACCTATTAAGCCTCCTACAGTATTCCACTCACAAGACCCTCATTGATTGATTGATTGACTGATTTGAAGTTTCCTGGCATCCTGACATCTAAGGTGACGCCGAAGTCTCATATATATATATATATATATATATATATATAATAAAACTGTCTTTTCTAATAATATATCAAGCATTAAATTTAAAAGTAATGATTGCAAGCACCTTAAATATATATACATATATATATATATATATATATATATATATATATATATATATATATATATATATATATATATATATATATATATATATATATATATATATATATATATATACTGTCTTTTCTAATAATATATCAAGCGTTAAATTAAAAAGTAATGATTGCAAGCACCTTAATAAACACCTCATTTCCCGCCCATAGATTACATTTACCTCCCAGCCTCCATTCTTAAAGACCTCATACACCCATATATATATATATATAAAAAAATAACTTTTCTTTTTAATGACATGTTCGAATATTTGAATATAATTACCCTTATAGTGACTCAAAGACCCTTTCCTTCTCCAGGGGGCTTCGAGAAGAGGCCCTATTCTCAAATATTGACTCCCTTAATCCACTTGGATTCTTATGACCTGAGTTAACATGGCATAGGAGGCTGCCATCACCAGGAACCTACTCACCAGTAGACATTTTCAGCTACGCCAGTCTATCAAAGGTGTTTATTTGTCATTCGTTTATATGTCGTTCGTTTATTTCTCAGTCGTGTGTATTTTTCATTCGTGTGTATTTGGCGTTCATTTATTTATTTGTGTGTATTTGTCATTCGTTTACTTGCAATTCGATTATTTGTCATTTGTGTGTATTTGCCATTCGTTTATTTATTTACGTATATTTGTCATTCATTTATTTGTTATTCGTATGTATTTGTTACTTTTTTTGCCATTCGTTTATTTGTCATTTATGTATTTGACCTTCGTTTAAATATTTGTGTGTATTTGTCATTCGTTTAATTGTTATTCGTGTGTATGTCATTCGTTTATTTGTCATTTGTGTGTATTTGACATTTGATTATATGTTATTCGTGTCTATTTGCCACTCGTTTATTTATTTGTGTATTTGTCATTCGTTTAATTGTTATTCGTCTGTATTTGTCATTTGTTTATTTGACATTCATTTATTTGTTGTTCATGTGTATTTGTCATACGTTTATTTGTCATTCGTGTGTATATGTCATTTGTCTAAATGTCATTCATGTTCTTTTATCAATCGTGTGTATTTGTAATCCGTTATTTTTCATAGATATGTTGCAATCAAACCCTCACCTCTCCTTTCCAGGTAGAAGAAATTACCGCTTGGATATGAACAAAATAAAAAATATATATACATATACACTATATGTAAATATACTGTATAGTGCATTTATATATATATATATATATATATATATATATATATATATATATATATATATATATATATGTATATATATATATATATATATATATATATATATATATATATATATATATATATATATATATAAAAAATATATAAAATACACATAATACAGTATATTTATATAAAAATGCATTTATATATATATATATATATATATATATATATATATATATATATATATATATACATATATATATATGCATATGTTTGTGTACTATGAATATGTTCTATATATATTTATTTATTTATATATATATATATATATATATATATATATATAGAGAGAGAGAGAGAGAGAGAGAGAGAGAGAGAGAGAGAGAGAGAGAGAGAGAGAGAGAGAGAGAGAGAGAGAGAAGAGAGAGAGAGAGAGAGAGAGAGAGAGAGAGAGAGAGAGAGAGAGAGAGAGAGAGAACATATTCATAGTACACACATATTTATATATATATACACATATAAATATATATATATATATATATATATATATATATATATATATATATATGTGTGTGTGTGTGTGTGTGTGTGTGCGCGTGCGCACGTAAATATGTATACTTTTTTATATCTTACGACACCTGATATGAATTTTGTTGTTTTGAAGTTATATAGAACTCCCTCCTCGAGTAACACATTCAAAAGTCAATTTCCCTTATCTTCAAAATGACCGGAAAATGGAAGAACGAGCCATCGAGATCTCATACCCGTCTACACAGTAATCTTTAATTAAATTGTTGTTTTAACAAACCAATCAGAATAATTTCCTGAACAATTATGAAGCAGAGGAAAGGGAAATGGGTGTACACAAATCTAATTTAGGATCTTGTTTGATCCTAGGCCTAATCATTCAATCGTTTCCGTAGACACTTAACGAAAGGAGAATAAATTGATACGTGATAGTGAGTTTTATTCTGACTGAGAAATGATGGATGTATAGGACTATAAGTTATCAAGTTTAATGGAACTCTCTTATATTCCCTATGTCTCTATCTACACACACATACATATATATATATATATATATATATATATATATATATATATATATACACACATATGTATAAGTATATATATATATATATAAATATATATATATATATATATATATATATATATATATATATATATATATATATATATATATATACACACACACATATATATATGAATATACAATCATATATCTATGTACAGTATATATGCATATATGTGTGTACATATATATATATATATATATATATATATATATATATATATCTATATATATATATATATATATATATATATATACACATATATAAACAAATATTTATATTATATAGAGATCACAAAACTAATAAATTGAAATGAAGAATGGAGTAGGTCTAGGACAAATATGAAAAATCCAGTTTCAAAAAAACAGACAAACATAATCAAGTTTATTATTGAAGGGAAACGGAGTTTTGAAATAGAGCGAAAATATTGCATTTAAATTCTCTTCAGGATTGAATGTAATAAAGAGAGCCAGTGAATAATACTGAAGTAGCACTTGTCTCTTCGATAGAATTCTATCAGAATTTGACTATATTTTGAAGCCTTTTCAAAAGAGAAATAGTATATAGAATTTTTTAGGTATATGGCCTGTCGTTAGGATATGGGAGGCAGTTCAGCACTGGGGGGGGGGGTGATGAAAAATTCTCTATGAGGTCTAAGTTCAAAAAGATTAAAAAGAAAGATGAAAGGAAAATAACATAAGGAAATAACCAGTAAAAACTAACTAAAATTTGGAATGAAATTATATATTAATTAAATATTGTGATTATATTTTTTTCAATTTAAATATGTATAAATAGAATTTGTGAGTTAAATCATTACTAATTGTATATAGATTGAAAGGACACATAAAAGACAGGACTCTCTCTCTCTCTCTCTCTCTCTCTCTCTCTCTCTCTCTCTCTCTCTCTCTCTCTCTCTCTCTCTCTCTCTCTCTCGTATATTGGAGATCATATTTTTTCAATATAAAAATGTATAAATAAAATTTTTGAGTTAAATCATCACTAATTATTTATAGATTGAAATGACAAATACCACAGACAACAAGACTATCTCTCTCTCTCTCTCTCTCTCTCTCTCTCTCTCTCTCTCTCTCATTATGAAGGCCTTCTCTACAACAGAATTCTAAAGACAAATCGAAGACGTCTTAGGATCTTTTGAATCTGTTCTTATATGAAAGTTTTCAACATCTCTTTTCAAAGTGGACTGACGTTGGCGTAGTTTAACATATCCAGTCCAGCCATTTCATTCTGAGATGATGAGTCGTTTCAAAAGGAAATGGCAGCTTCAAGTAATAAAAGTTGAACTATCCTCACAATACGCACATACATACATACATATATATATATATATATATATATATATATATATATATATATATATATATATATATATATATATATATATATACATACATATATATATATATATATATATATATATATATATATATATGTTTATATTCATGTATACATTTCTATATATACACACACACATATATATATATATGTATATATTGTATACATATGTATTGGTGTGCTACTGTCTTAAGCACACATTTGAGTATGAGTTGTTTTCAGATGTATTTAAATGGTTTATTGAACACATCTTAGTGGTTTTTAAGTTTTATTGTGAATAACAACTGAGTTAAACATCTCCATCACTGGAGGAAGCTGTGTTGGTCCACATGACCAATTCTGGTGAAGTTTAGATATGAACTGAATAAATTACCGATATCACAAATATCGTATACTTGCTTTTTCTTAACCAAGTGACGGAATCGGAAGACACCTGCATCCGGTGACGTCACAAACTTTCACACGAAGAGACAATGTGTTGACACTAAGAAAGAATGGCAACTTAGCATCTTACATCCTGCTTACAATTTGAGTTGACCATAGCAAATCTCACGGTCAGCTCTTCCAACCAACATGACATATTACGTCATTTGTTTTAAACATGTAATATTACTATTCTAATCATTACATAAGCTCGGCCAGCTATCTCAATTTTTTTTTTTACAAAAATTTAGCAACAAGCCGAAACATGGTTATTAGGTGTGACTGGACATACGTATCATTCTTTGTTCAAAACTAGCTATATCCAACTGAGGACGAATGTCCAAATAGGCACATCAAAAATAATAACAATAATGCATACAAAAAAGATATTACCAAAGCAAAAAGAAAAATGCATGATAAAACCAAGATCATATATATGGTACATTGCTAGCAAATGATTACATGGTACCAAAAAACAAAACAAATTCTGACTTACAAATGATTCGGTAACTTGATAAAGAATAATTGTTACCTTTGTCAGAAACAAGATACTCAATTTTTAGTGCACAAATACAAATTCCTGGTACGTACACGTACCACGGTTTCGTACATATATATATATATATATATATATATATTTATATATAGGGCTGATACATTTTATTAGATGCCCATAGATTCTGTTATATATCTTATATTTTTTTCTTTTTTTTTTTTTTTCTCTTTTCTTTTTTAACATTCCGGCTTATATATTTTTATTAGATGCCGAGAGAAAAAAATGATTTATATCCTTTTTTATTTTATTTATTTTTTTAAATGTTATTTTAAATGTATTTTTAACAATGCAAATGTAGAGAATTTCTTTAATTACATATTACTAGCGTACTAATCAGCTTTTCATACAAACATCATCCTGACAAATTACTCCCTTAGCAAATGAGGTGGCCACTCATACAGCTTTGAACTGGATCAGGTAAGGGGTATTGTCAGGGCTATTCAACTCGTTCCTTTGTAGCTGCTTGCTGTGCCGTAACCTACGCCAAACAAGGATGTTCACGGCGATAAAAATTAACACCGTTACACATAAACCTGCTAGTAATATAGGGTGAAGAATCTCTTTGTAAGTCGGCGACAGGTGGTCCTTTTCGGTAAGTTTCATTAAGCGTTTCGCCACACTTCCTTTATAGGGGAGAGGAAGTGCGGGCGTTGTAGAGGTCCACGTGAAGTTCGCGAAGTAAGCTCGTTCTCTGATGATTGTCCGTAGGCCAGTCACCATGGAATTCGGGGAAGTCCCGATACAGCCATCTGCTGCGACGAAGATGTTGTTGAAGGATGTGGATCCGTCAGGGCATGATACATTGAAGCCGTCCTTGTCGTATCGTATCCACGAGCCATTATTTAGTCTGCAATTGAATTCTTTATTGTCAAAGGGATAAAGCTTATCCAGACAATTTTCACTTGTATGGGAGAGAGCACCGTCTAGCACTACACCTAACTCGCATGAATCCATCAAGTTTTTACGGAATTCAAATGAGTCAGCTGTACATATTTTTCTATCCATTGCGTCTGAACAGTGAGTTAATTGATTTAAGTCTTTAATGACCGTATATGTTTCCTTGTCTGGGGAAATCAATACGTGTCCTGTCAAACTGGATATTACTGGATTTGAGTGATTCGTCATGAAAGTCGGAAATGGTGATATCCTGTAAGATTGCCAGGCATCAGAAGAATCAAAGGGAATTGTAATCCTAATCTTGTTATTATCTACGTTTACTGTAATTAGGCTGTAATAAAATTCTAACCTATGTTCGTCTAACAAAGGAACATAGCCTAGTTTATCCCTAGTGTTCTCCAGAACTAATTTTAAGTAACGTATAGGCAACAAATGGGGCGACAATACACCTTTAGTTGCTAACGTGATAGCTTCTACATAATCCTTGGATTTCTCAATGAAATGTGCAATTCTGTTATGTATGTGATCTATCTTTGAATCATAATACGTTAATGTTGCTAACAAATCCTGTACTTCCATAATTTGAACGATATTATCTGAATGTTCATTTAACAAATCCATAATTTTATTGATTGAAGCTAACTGATCCCTTAGTTCTGACATAATCAATTCATCTTTATGAGTCAAGAACTCAATTTTCTTATTTTGATTACTAATTTTAAGACGATTGGAAAGTCCTAAACCTAAACTTGCAACAGACCCAAAGATGCTTAATGCAGCATAAATGAACGGATTCCGTCTTTCTTTTTGTTCGTGTCCTACAGTCCACATCAAAAGGTCATAAGCCAAAGATCCTGTCTCTCCAGTCTTATTTTTCAAGTCATCAGATAGCATCTCTGCAACTTTTAATGTTGATCCAAGCAAACTCTTAGTAGTCAAATGAAAATGTCTCCTATGCAACTCATCCAATGATGCAGAAAACCTTGAAATGGCGGTTCTTAAGCTAGTGACATCATTCTCTTGAAGAAAAATTGCTTGCATATGCACTTCGACAATTACGTTGGTTGATGTAATAAAAATGTCTTCTTGTCTTTCAACTATATTTCCATATTTAAAATATATATTCTTAGTCTTAGAACTCATCCCATACGAAAAAAATGTCTGAGCGAACAATATCACTCCCAACAACAAAAAATTCATCTTGGAAACCTGTAACGAGAAAAAACATATGTAATTACTCCTGTATTAAAAAGAAAACTTTTAGTCACAAAAACTAAAATTTTTCCTCACTTCTTTTTAATTTCTTATGTGAGACAATGGTACTATTCTCTCATCCGTGGGTTGGGCTACGTTTTGAATTCTAAACCTATTGGCCGTTAATGTTTCCAAAATGTTAAATGGGCCTTCAAACTTAGGTGTTAGTTTATAGTTGAGCCCTTTTCTGACATTGATTTGAATATAGATGTTATCACCCACGGTATATGTTTTAGTTGGTTTCGCTATTTTATCATGATTCCTTTTCATTATGATTTGTGATTCTTCTAAATTCTTTCGAAGGATATCATATCGACTTATACTTGCATTTATACATTCTTTTAAAGGATTTGATAGATTAGTTGTAGGCGTTAATACATGGAAAGGTGTTCTAACTGGGGTACCATACAATGCTTCATGCGGTGACATTTTAATTGATATATGATATGAATGATTCAGAGTACTCAGTGCCGCCGGTATTGCAATATCCCAGTTGGGGTCTGATCCCCCTAGTGTTACCCTCAATATATTTAATATCTTCCTATTTGCTCTTTCCACTAGCCCATTAGACTCTGGGTGATATATCATGGTATTGATCTTCTTTATGTTGAGGAATTCACACAATGAGGTAAGAAAGTGATTATTAAATTCACCACCCGAGTCTGAGATTATCATGTGTGGAATTCCATGTTTACAAATGTAACACTCGTAAAACTTCCTAGCGCATTCAATCGCAGTTTTAGTTTTAAGCGCTATTAGTTCTGTATATCGAGTTAAAGCATCTATAATTACTAAGAGGTGCTTATTCCCTCTGTCTGACTCGTAAAATCCTGTTAACAAATCTAAATGTATTCTTTCAAAGGGTTGATTGGGAACAGGATAAGCTCCTAAGCTAACAGGTGTTTTCGTATGCCCTTTGTTTTCCTGACATGTGCGACAATTAGCTATGTGTCTTTTTATATCTGTAAGCATTGTATGCCAATAAAACAATGATTTGGCTTTCTGTGACATTAATGAGAACCCAGGGTGTCCATGTAATGGATTTGAATGCAACCAATTCAGGACAGTGGAAACAAGTGAGTTTGGTACTACTACCTGGTCGTTAGTTACATGTGGTGTATTGCGGGTTTTCCTTGTCACAGTCCTACACAGAATATTATCTTTGATTACATAATTCTGCTGCTTATACTTTATATATTCTTTTTCTTTATGATTGCCTTTCAAAGCATTTATAATTGTTTCTATTTTCTGATCTTTTCTTTGCTCAGTCTGTAACAATTCAGCACTCCAGCCTAAATCTTCTTGTTCAGATATTGTTTTTACAATAGGCATGGATGTTGATATACATATTAATTCAGTTAAAGACTCCGTACAAGATGACACAGGGTTGCGTGATAATGCATCCGCAATGATATTTGCTTTCCCAGGTAAATACCCGATTCTTGCGCCAAAATCTTGAATGATTAAATGCCACCGAGTTCGTTTAGGGCTGTGATTGAAGCCTTTAAAGAACTCTCTTAGTGGTTTATGGTCAGTAAGAACCTTAACGGGATAACCGTAAATTATGAACTTAAAATGCACTAGCGAATTAACAATAGCTAGTCCTTCCTTGTCTATTACTGCATACTTACTTTCGGAAGTTCTCAATTTTCGAGAATAGAAAGCTATCGGGAAAAACTGTTTATCATATTGCTGAAGCAATACCCCTCCTACTCCTAAGTCTGAGGCGTCTGTTGCAATGAAGAATTCCTTACCGAAGTCAGGAAATTTTAAGATAGGAGAACTACACAGTTCATCTTTCAAAGTATTAAACGCCTGTTGATGTTGCTCAGACCATATGAAATCTACGCCCTTCTTCGTAAGATCAGTTAAAGGAGCGGCTATTATTGAATAGTTGCGTATAAAACGCCTGTAATATCCACTACAACCCAGAAATTGCTGTATTCCCTTGACATTAGTAGGTATGGGAAAATTACGTATAGCCGACACCTTATCATGGACTACTTTAAGACCTTGGCTTGACACCATGAAACCCAAATATATTAATTCTGTTTTGAAAAATTCACACTTACTAATCTTTACCCTTAAGTTATGTTGCCTTAATCTCTGTAGTACTAGTTCTAACTTACGTAGATGTTCCTCTAAGGTGTTGGAAAAGATTACAAGATCATCCATATAGGCATGCAATATATCCCCTAACAAGTCTCCAAACACTATGTTAATCATTCTTGTAAATGTTATAGGAGCACAACGTAAACCAAAAGGCATCCGTAAAAATTCATAATGTCCCCTGGCTGTGCTGAAGGCTGTGTATGGGATACTATCTTCTTCTAATGATATCTGGTGAAAGCCTTTAAGTAAGTCCAAACTGGTAAAATATTTATTCTGACCTAACAAAGACAAAATATCGTCAGTACATGGCACTGGGAATCGATCAGGGATCGTTTCCTCGTTTAGACGACGAAAGTCGACGCAGATACGCCATGTTCGATCTTTTTTCGGTACAACTATTAAAGGAAAATTATAAGGGCTATTTGATTTTCTAATGACTCCTTCCTCTAACATTTTACCTACTTCATCATTTATTTCATTCTGGAATTTCATAGGGAGTCTGTACGAGGGTACATATATAATTTTCTGTTTGTCTTTTAACCTTATTTGATGCTCGATCACATCTGTTTTCCCTAAGGATCCATCCGTAGTGGAAAAGACATCTGTATATTTATTTAAAAGTTCAAAAATTTTCTGCTGAATTTCTTCGTCTTGAATGTCCTTACTGATTTTATTTTTAATAGATCGTAAAAGGGATTCATCCGCAACTGATTGAGAGTGATTGATTTCAGCAACGGTAAGAATACGATGTTTATAAACTTCTACATCCAAGATATGTTGATTTTTGTGAATGACTAAAGTGTTATTTAAATGATTACAGACTTCGATATTACATTGCTGATGTGAGCCTACTGTATAAATAGCTTGTGTGACAGACAATCCGTTGGTTTTCAAAGTATCGGAAAGGATTAATATTTCAGATCCCGGTAGTGTTTTCTTTATTTGCACTATTAAATTCGAAGGTATGTTTGGTTCGATATATTGCGTGCAAGATGATATTACGGGTGAACGAGAATTCTGCTGGGTCGCGTATATTATTTCTTTATTAGTGAGACAAGTTATTGGTTCTTCAACGTACGTTACGGTTACATTTGTCGTCTCCTTTTTATCCAAAACTGACTTTAAAGTATTAGAAGACTTATAGAATTTCCCTTTGATATACACGCCGTGCTTTGCAGGAGCTAAGATAATGTTTTGATTTCCCATAGATGGGTATCCTATAATTACAGCTGGATACATATTAATGTTTTTCACAACAACAAATGTATCGGCAAACGTGCGATTACCGACTCTGAACTGAATATGAGTTATGCCTATGACGTTTAATTCATTATTTCCTATACCTGAAAGTCTAATTCCTGATTTTTCAATCGGAAAGTTCGAAAACAACAAATGATGCGTCTTCAAATCCATAATATTACGTGGACTACCAGAGTCAAAAAATAACGTAAAGGATTTGTGTTCTAAATTTACAGCATATAAGGTTGGCCGTAACTCATTTTGGCTTATTATTGTATGAATTCGTTGCAAATCTACGGGAGCATGCACTGTTTTACTTAATTCGGCCGTGTGTTTTATTAGGTAGTAGGTTGGCCATGGCACCAGCCACCCGTTGAGATACTACCGCTAGAGAGTTATGGGGTCTTTTGACTGGCCAGACAGTACTACATTGGATCCTCCTCTCTGGTTACGGTTCATTTTCCCTTTGCCTACATACACACTGAATAGTCTGGCATATTCTTTACATATTCTCCTCTATCCTCATACACCTGACAACACAGATTACCAAACAATTCTTCATCACCCAAGGGGTTGTCGCACTGTAATTGTTCAGTGCCACTTTCCTCTTGGTAAGGGTAGAAGAGACTCTTTAGCTATGGTAAGCAGCTCTTCTAGGAGAAGGACACTCCAAAATCAAACCACTGTTCTCTAGTCTTGGGTAGTGCCATAGCCTCTGTACCATGGCCTTTCACTGTCTCGGGTTAGAGTTCTCTTGCTTGAGGGTACACTCGAGCACACTCTCCTATCTTATTTCTCTTCCTTTTGTTTTGTTAAAGTTTTTATAGTTTATATAGGAGATATTTATTGTTGTTACTCTTCTTAGAATATTTTATTTTCCTTTTTTCCTTTCCTCACTGAGCTATTTTCCCTGTTGGAGCCCCAGGGCTTATAGCATACTGCTTTTCCAACTAGGGTTGTAGCTTAGTAAGTAATAATAATAATAATAATAGGAAAATCTATTGTCTCACAATTATCTGATAAAACATTAAATTGATTATTCATTACTATTGATGTTGACATAAATGACCTTGACCCAACATCACTCTCTTCCCCTCTAGAGTTAACTATGTGGTATTTGCTTTGCTCTGCACATTCTGAAAATTAGGCTGACTTTGCGAGGTCTGGTTTGACGGCCCAGGCTCAGCGATATTTGAAGAAGTGTTTGTTTGTTTCGGACTCTGAACTGCATTGACATTTTGTTGTTTCTTCTTATTGTTAAAAGGAGGATTTTTCTTTTTATTTCCATATGGAACTGACTGTGGAATTGACTGTGTATTTCTAGGATATTGTTGTGTCTTACGCGCGTAACATTGACTATAAGAATGTGATCCTGTGTTGTGAACTGAACAAAATTTCGTTCTACAGTCTGCGCTTATGTGACCTTGACGTTTGCAGTTGTAACACGTCACTCCCGCTACTGGATTATTAATTACGTTCACTGTTTGTGGTTTTGTTTCATTCTTAGCAAAAACTTGAGTTAACACGGGATCGAGATCTGGACACTTGGACATGTGTTTCTTTATCTGTTTATAGACATCCAATTCCGTACTAGCAGGCATTAACTTCTTATCAAAGCACCGCACTAAAGCTTCAGGCAACATAAGTGTCATGCAAGTTAAATACATTAATCGTAAAAAATCTTTCACGGAGATATTATCGTTAGTAACCCAAGTGGAATTACCTAAAATGTCCTGATATTCGTTAAGCCTATCAGCTATGAGAGCTGCTCTCTCAACAACATTAAGCCGATTCATAGTGGCTTGATTAAGTGTATTTCGTAACGTTAACACTACATCCAAAGCTTCCTCACCCCCATAGATCGCGCGTAACCTAACTTTGAAATCATCCCAAGTAACTGCTTCCTGAAATGAAACACCTCTTAAATACGCACTCGCATCCCCCTTAGAAAAATCTATAAAACTTTTAGCTTCTTGTAATTGTACAAAAGGATCTACGATTTGTTTGGCATTTAAATGGGCATCAACGGATGAAATCCATGACTCCACATTTTGTGGCAAGAACCCGTTGACACGGCCTTGAAAAGGAAGGATTGCTGACCTGGCATTTACAAGCGTCACAATTGGAGGAGGATTAGCCTGGCCTACACCACTAGGTCCAGGGGTAGGGCTGACAGGAGGAGCCATGACTGCTGTATTCTTTTTTTTTCTATCTCTTTGACCCCTTTCAATCCTATCAAAATATCTATATGAGTACAGACGCCCACTGCGTAAACGCATATGTATAATAAAATTCCCCCAACAATGTTACTAATCCCAATACATTTCCCCCCAAGAGTTTATGAAAGAAAAAGGAATTAGCACAAAGAAAGAAAAATTCTAAATGAGAATTCGGAGTTTCTTATAACAAAGTTTAGGAATTCACTCACCCCAGTAATAATTGACTAACGACTTGTGATAACTACACTTCACTGCACAAACTGAAATGAATACAAAATCTCTGTACTTAGCTTATATATGAAGTCGACTCCTCGTTTCTCTCTCTCTCTCTCTCTCTTGATGTTTTGTTAGCGATGTCTCGTTCTAGTTTCTTGTAGAATGTAGGTCTTCCTGGATATGTTTTGCAATAGTTGAATGCCAGTCCTTGGGTTTCCTAGGATGTTGATTGAAGATTCTATTTGTATACTAACATATGTTGGTGTTAGCATTTCCGTTGGACTTAGTCAAAATTGTAGATTTTTGTAGATAGTTCTGAGTTCTTGAAGATCTTTATCAGGTATTACAGCTTTTATTTTGAAGTCTTGAAGATCATTCTCTGGTTTTACAGCTTTTATGTTGAAGTCTTGAAGATATATCTCTGGTTTTACAGCTATTTATTTTGAAGTCTTGAAGATATTTCTCTAATTCTTAGAGTTTAATCGCTGTCTTTGAGTTTAATCGCTGCCACCATTTATTGGTGTGCTACTGTCTTAAGCACACATTTGAGTATGAGTTGTTTTCAGATGTATTTAAATGGTTTATTGAACACATCTTAGTGGTTTTTAAGTTTTATTGTGAATAACAACTGAGTTAAACATCTCCATCACTGGAGGAAGCTGTGTTGGTCCACATGACCAATTCTGGTGAAGTTTAGATATGAACTGAATAAATTACCGATATCACAAATATCGTATACTTGCTTTTTCTTAACCAAGTGACGGAATCGGAAGACACCTGCATCCGGTGACGTCACAAACTTTCACACGAAGAGACAATGTGTTGACACTAAGAAAGAATGGCAACTTAGCATCTTACATCCTGCTTACAATTTGAGTTGACCATAGCAAATCTCACGGTCAGCTCTTCCAACCAACATGACATATTACGTCATTTGTTTTAAACATGTAATATTACTATTCTAATCATTACATATGCATATATATGTATGCATACATATCTATATGTTTATATTTCATATACTGTATACATGCATATATATATATATATATATATATATATATATATATATATATATACAGTATATATATATGTATGTGTATATTACATATATATATATATATATATATATATATATATATATATATTATATGAATATATGTGTATTTGCATCTAAAACCTACCAAAAGGTCTCTTTCTATCAAAGACAATTATCATTGTTTTTACAATTATTATGATTATCAAATTTATTAAAATCATTTTATCATTATCAAAATTATTGTAATTTTTCTAGAATAACAATATCATTAATAGGACTAATGAAATTATTATTATCAAAATTATTAAAACTATTTTTTTTTCAATTAATATTGGTATAAAAATTATAATAATAATAATAATTATTATTATTGTTGTTATTATTATTATTATTATTATTATTATTATTATTATTTATCATTATTATCATTATCATTATTATCATTATTATTAATTTTTGGAAGCAGTAACCTAATGGTCTAGAACTCTAGGTTTACTATCTCCAATCCTCGCATTAAAGAGATATTCCAATAACTTATATCCTTACACCGTATAAACCCACTTAGTGGTCACCCTTGACAATATCACACCATTTCCCACCATAGTACAAATGCGCAACAGCTGACTATCTACCAGGTGAATATACCTTTTTCCGGGCATCAATTCTTTGTATTTTTCATATAAAAAGATACGTAATAAATGTATAATGGTGACCATTGCTAACACACTTGTACACAAACTCATAAGATTAATATATAAATAAAAGTTATCTTTATAAACATGTAACAGATATAGAGGAAGAATGTAAACTACAATATCCAGTCTACATGTACGAATGAGCGCTTAGCTATACATACACAAGTATAAAATATCTATAGAAGATGTTATACTTCATATATGCATACAATATACACAAGTAGTAAAGACCTATAGGAGATATTCGACGCCATGTATAAATACATACTAAATTATATGCATAAGCAGTGAAGACCTATGGAAGATATTCGACGTGATGTATACATATATACCATAAACCAGTAGTAAAGACCTATAGCAGAAATTTGACTTAAAACATACATAGATACTATAAATTAGCTGTAAAACCCTATAGCAGATATTTGACGTCATGTATACATACCTACTATATACACAAGCAATAAAGACCTAGAAAAGATAATCAACGTCATGTATACATACATACTAAATTAAATACACAAGTAGTAAAGACGTATAAAAGATATCCCACTTATTGTATACATACATACTATACGTGTAAACAAACGCTTCACGGCACTCCCCACCCCAGTGAAAAAAAAAAAAAAAAAAAAAAGGAGTGAATCCCAAGCTGAGGGAAAGACCATTTCAAGAAGGAAATATCATTGGAAAGAAACGACCATCAAGCAGTCATGGGGCTGAAGAGACTTCTCTTGGGGCAGGGGAGCAGAAGAATTAAAAGGATGAGATACCCCGACTTCAACTTGGCTTTCTTTCTCGGGAGAAGAAATCAAATATGGAGTCAGATATGAAATCCAATTGAAATAATACGCCGAGATATTTTCGAGAGAGAGAGAGAGAGAGAGAGAGAGAGAGAGAGAGAGAGAGAGAGAGAGAGGAGAGAGGAGAGAGAGAGAGTGTGTGTTCGCCTTAAACTGATCAAAACATTTAATGGAAATTAAAGAGAGAGAGAGAGAGAGAGAGAGAGAGAGAGAGAGAGAGAGAGAGAGAGAGAGAGAGAGAGAGAGAGAGTCTCCTAAACTATTTCCTTAGTTTCTTTTATGTGCCTTTATGAAGAAACGTGTTAAACTGTTCAACTACACTATTCTATCTTGTTTTTCTTCCTCTTGTTATTTGAAATTTTCATCTTCCCGTTATTTTCAAGTTGTTATAGTTTATACATGAGAGATTGATTTTAATATTATTATTGTTCTTAAACTTCTCTGTAGTTTTTCTCATTTTCTTTCCTCACTGGGCTATTTTCCCTGTTGGGGGCCTTGGGCTTATAGTATCCTGGTTTCCCAACAAGGGTTGTCCTTTAGCAAGTAATAATAATATTAATAATAATAATAATAATAATAACAATGATAATATCTACAGTTAGAATATATAAAAACATATACTGTATATGAAAATTGATTAATTTTTTTTTTTAATGGATGTGTTTTAAAAACACTCAGAAACTAGAACGAAAAAATTACCAAACCCTATTAGATGCCATTTCTCGAGGTGCATTCAGAAAGACAAGGCAGAAAGTTGCTCCTTGACCTTTGAAAATAAGAAACGTCAAGAATAAGGGCCATTACACTTAAAATTGCTCATAAAATAAATCGGATGTTGGGTCAAGGTCAGAAACTCTAATAAATTACTTTTTTTTTATTTGTTTACAGGCAAAAATGCACTGAAATATCTCGCACTTGCGTGAGAGAGAGAGAGAGAGAGAGAGAGAGAGAGAGAGAGAGAGAGAGAGAGAGAGAGAGGAGAGAGAGAGAGAGTAGAAATGTCATTTACCATTATAAAACTAATCACTAACATACTTATAAAATAGAGCTTCAGTAGTTTTCATCATAAATCATTTGAGAAATATAATGAAAGTATTCTATGTCCCTCCAGCCTTACCAAAAAAAAAAAAAAAATACATTTGGTTAATACAATACTAAGGATGCAACCCTATTTATCTTTGGCAGTTAGGAATAAATTGCGAAATATGTATTTAGTATATGTATAAAACCGGGATCTGTCAATTTCCTTATACCCTTCAGTAATTCAAGGTATCCATCAATTGCATAACAAAGTACCATTCGTTAAAGCTGAATTTGCTGAGTCCCCAAATGAAATTTTCATTTTTAAAGCGTCTACTAATTACGAAAGGGGAAGAGTATATTGCACGTCTGCAGATATGTTGCTGTTTCAAAGGGGTACATACATGAGTTTCGCGTTATATTTCTGTATCTAAATTTCCAGTAGTGATGAATTTAATTTTCCTAGTTTGAAGCACTGTTCGTAATACTAGGCATGCAGTTAATTCTAATAGCCAGGCCTTTTCCATCATGAGGCTGAATACTACACAGTACTCTAGAAGTTTTATTCCACCTGTGACCACGTTGTGGAATGATCTTCCTAATCGGGTAGTTGAATCAGTAGACTTCGAAAGTACAAATTTGAAGCATATGGCTAAATATTGAACAAGCTGACATGAGTCTTTTTATAGTTTATATGTGAAACATCTATTTTAATGTTGTTA
>NC_090744.1:122326987-122329487 GCF_036898095.1 Palaemon carinicauda | reverse complement strand
GAGGTATGTCAAAAATATACATTATAAACCCCATTTCAACTCGAATTTATACCATAAAAATTACAAAGAATGGAAGAACAATAACTATTTTATGCTTCAATTTGAAAAAAAAAAATCTTATTAAAAGTAAGAAAAACAGTTAAATGTTACTTCTGGTTTTTGATAAAGTATTATCATGAAGTATATAAAAAATAAGGCTACTGATATAAAAAGATTTACAAAGAATGAAAGAGGAAAAGCAATTATTCAGAAATTTATGTTTCAATTTGGAAGAAAGGAAAATCCTTATCAAAAGTAAAAAAATCTGTAAAATTTTAGTTTTAGTTTTTGTTAAAGTATTTTCATGTAGTATATAAAAATAAGGCTAACAATTTACCATTACTATAATTTCTTTTTGGAAATTAATTTGTATCCTCATCCTGTTATCCTAAAGCCTTAGTATATCAATTCATTAATTGCCACATTTCTTATCATTCTTTTAAAAAAAATTACTAACATTAACATTATACTGAGCATTATCGTTAAGCATATCAAGAAAATATACACTTCATTAGAGACAAACATAACTATAGAGTATAAAAATCGTACTATTCTATTAAGTTTTGTTGGGAATACTAAACGAAAAAATAAATATCTTTCAATCTCATCCAACTGGAAAAATAAATAATTTTACTCATATAATTTCAATTTCATAATAAATTATTAAACACATTAAAACGTGGTCTTTCCAGTGCGGATACACACACACACACACACACATATATATATATATATACATATATATATATACACATATCTATATAGATATTCATATATATATATATATATATATGTATACACACACACACACACATATATATATATATATATATACATATATATATATATATATATATATCTTGTTTTGTATTCAATTTGAAATAGAAAATAGATAAAACTTTCCCTATACTGTAACTGGGTCAGTATAGTTATATAAAAGGTTTAATCATGTATCCAGATATTTGTGTACCACAAGATTATACATACTTCCTTTTGTTCAGGTTTCTAAAGGTTTTTAAAGGTCGCTCATGAATGGCAGAGGCACGGGACAGTCACATGATCAGCACCCAATATCCCTCTCCACCCAAGCCAGGACCAGTGAGAGGCAGGCAATGGCTGCCGATGACTCACCCCAAGTAACCTGCAGGCTATCCCAAACCCCATCCTTAGCTTAAAAGGATAGTGAGGTTGCAGACAATAAAAGAAACTATCGAGCTTCAGTGGGAATAGAACCCCTGTCCTGCAGAACGCTATGCAGGGACGTTTCTAATAGGCCACTACAATATGCATCCTCTCTTAGTTGCCAATTCTCCTTTATGCTATAAAAGTATCGTCTTCTTAAAACCCTTTTTATCACTTGAAGAATTTAATTGGAGAATCTCCTTATGGCAACAATTGCAGAATATTTATTGAATAGGATATAGATTTCCTTAACAATCTGTCCACGAAGAGAATACGTATCCTACGGCTATATGCGGGATATGTATTGGCTTCATCATTTCTCAGAGATATAATTGTGTGTATGTGGGTGGATGGGAGTGGGCGTATGTGATAGCGCGGGCGTGGCCGAATATCCAATGGTTATACTGTAGCTCTGTTGGCCCAAGTTTTACCTTTTTTGAGATCTTCACATTTTTCTTATTACTTAGATATCACGATTCTTTCTCTCTCTCTCTCTCTCTCTCTCATCTCTCTCTCTCTCTCTCTCTCTCTCTCTCTCTCTCTCTCTCTCTCACCTGCAATTCAGACTTGTGTATTTACAACCAGACTATTTCGTTAATGTTTGGGTAATAAAATGTACACATATATCGTCCTTCATTACCTCACTTTTAAAGAGAGAGAGAGAGAGAGAGAGAGAGAGAGAGAGAGAGAGAGAGAGGAGAGAGAGAGAGAGAGAGAGAGAGATAATCTCCCTACATCAGCAAACTCTTATTTTTCAGTTCCCCTTCTTCTCTTAGCTGATGTATAAACTTGACAAGAAGTTCTCTTCAAGTTGCTCCCCTTCCCCGGCCAAGCATTCTTTAGTTAGTCTCTCGTCGCCCATTTCAGCATCATTCTCCAAAAGTCTGTCTCACTTTTATGCATCTTCTTTACTTGTGTTTCATCCCTACTACACAACACCTAGCTGTCCGTTTCTTTAGAGTCGGCGGGGTGAAATGGAGATGTGTAGGGAAAATTTCAAAGCTTCACAAACATCTGAGAGCGCCATGGCATCTGGTATTATAATCTCGAATGTCATAATATTCCAGAGGTGTTCCAAGTAATCAGAAAAGGCTTGTGGGGAGGGGTGGTTTAAAGGTTTAAAGGACACTCATGAATGGCAGAGGCAAGGTACATGTCCTAAAATTTTACCACATATACATATGATCAGCGCCCAAGCCCCTCTCCACCCCAAGCTAGGAACAAAGAGGGCCAGGCATTGGCTGCTAATGACTCAGCAGATAGATCTATAGACATCCCC
>NC_090744.1:122307351-122319851 GCF_036898095.1 Palaemon carinicauda | reverse complement strand
AGCGCAGACAGTTGACTTCTGGACTCGCTGGGTCAGAACTGGATCTGGTAGCGGTACAAACTTCAGCTACAGTTCCAATGCCAGGGGGAACCACACGCTGTTCGGCCACTTATGGGCCACTATTGCCGCTACCCCTTGAAGGATCTCAGTTTGTTGAGGACCCTCAACAGAAGGTTGTGAGGAGGGAACAGATAAATCTTGGACCATCTGTTCCAGTCGAGGGACATTGCGTCCACTGCTTCCGCTAAGGGGTCCTCGTACGGGGCACGTACAGGGGCAACTTCTTGTTGTCTTTCGTCGCAAAGAGGTCTATCTGCAGTTCTGGGACTTGATTCAGAATGAAGGAGAATGATCCTGCGTCTAAGGACCATTCCGACTCTATCGGTGTGAACTTGGATAGAGCGTCCGCTGTCACATTGCGGACTCCTTGAAGGTGAACTGCCGACAGGTACCACTTCTTCTTTTCCGCCAATCGGAAGATGGCCAACATCACCTGGTTGAGAGGTGGTGACCTCGATCCTTGTCGATTCAAGTATCTCACAACTACCTCGCTGTCCATCACCAACCTTATGTGGATCGAGTGACGCGGGGAGACTTTCTTTAAGGTAAGGAGCACTGCCCTAGCTTCTAGAAAGTTTTATGTGAAAGGTCTTGAATAGCTTGGACCAAGTCCCCTGGACTTTTTTCCGATGAGAGTGACCTCCCCATCCCTCCTTCGAGGCGTCTGAGTGAATCGTCACCGACGGGGGAGGTGGCTGAAGAAGAACCGACTTCTTTAGATGTCTGGCTTGGGACCAAGGCCTGAGAAGAGTACTTAGCCGAAGCGGCTGGTCTTCTCAGATCTCTTCGCGCGTTTGATGCATAACTTCTCCAAACTCCGATTGCATCCTTTAGCTGTGCTCTTAGCACTGGGTCTGTCACCGAAGCAAACTGGAGAGAGCGCAGTACCCTCTCCTGCTCGCGTCTTGATATCCTTACGGAATCTAGAAGTCTCTTGACAGAACCCGCTATCTCCTTCCTTTTCTTCGCCGGGATGGAGAAACGGTGTGACAAAAGGTCCCAGTGGATTCCCAGCCACTGGAACTTTTGAGATGGAGAAAGTCGAGACTTTTTTCTGTTGATCTTGAAGCCTAGGTACTCTAGGAACTGGATCACTTGACTGGAAGCTTGCAAGCATTCTGTCTCGGATGCTGCCCACACCAACCAGTCGTCCAGGTAGGCTACTACCTGAATTCCCTTTAGGCGTAATTGTTTGAGAGCTACGCTCGCAAGCTTCGTAAAAATCCTTGGGGCTATGTTTAGCCCGAATGGCATGGCTTCAAAGGCGTATAGTCTTCGTTGTAGCCTGAACCCTAGGTAGGGGAGAGTCGATGGCTAATTGGAATGTGCCAATAGGCGTCTGACAAGTCTATAGAGACGGAATATGCCCTCTTGGGCAGTAAGGTCCTTATGTGTTGCAGTGTTAGCATTTTGAATTTGCAATTCACTATGAACTTGTTGAGTGGCGACAAGTCCAGAATGACTCTGAGCTTTTCCGAGTCTTTCTTGGGAACACAAAACAGCCTCCCTTAGAAATTGATGGGCTTCACCCTTCGGATCACCTTTTTTCTCCAACAGTTCTTGAACGTACTCCTCCATAACGGGGGTGGAGTGTTGGAAAAACCGAAGGCACGGGGGTGGAGTGCTGTACCAGCTCCAGCCCAGTCCATTCTTGAGTAGGCTGTGGGCCCAGGGATCGAAGGTCCACCGATCCCGAAATTTCAGAAGTCTCCCTCCTACCGGTATCACCTCACTTGGACTGCCGTCCTGAGGTCTTGCCTTCCTGACCACGACCACCCCTGAATCCCCTTCCCCTTGAGGGGCGTCTAGACGAGCCTCTGGCTGCTCCTCTAGGCTTTGCTCGAAAGGAAGTAGACTGCCCTTCGAACGCTGGGGTGAATGCCGTGGACTGTGTCGACACGGCCTGGGGTACCCATTGAAAAGTGGTCGGGGTTTGTGCCACGATCTGGGGCACTGGGGGCAATGGCAATTGCAGTTGCTGTTGCTGTCTAACAGGCTTGGCTGGCCGAGACGGTAGCCTAGTCCTCATAGTCTTCCTCTTTGGTTGAGGACCCTCATCCGGGGAAGACTTTCTTTTGATAGCCAGGCCCCACTTCTGGAGAAGGTTTCTATTCTCCAAGGCGGCCTTATCAACAACTTCTTTGACCAAGTCGGTAGGGAAAAGGTCTTTTCCCCAAATGTTGGAGGAGATTAGTTTCCTTGGCTCGTGCCTCACCGTAGCCGAGGTAAACACGAACTCCCTACAAGCTCTCCTTGCCTTGACGAAGCCATAAAGGTCCTTCGTCACTGTGGCCAGATGAGTCTTGGCCACTACCATGAACATTTCATGGACCTGGGGTCACTTGCCATCGTCTCGAGAGTAGTCTGAAGAGACATTGAGGCAGTCAGTCTTTCTTTTGTATCGAACCCTCTTCGCAAAAGAAAGTCAGACAGCTTAGGGAGGTCCTCGCCGAACTGACGTCCGGCAATATCAGCCTCCAACTTTCCAACTGAGAACGTAAGATGGACGTCCTTCCAGTCTTTGTGGTCCATAGGCAGGGCCAGCGACAAGGGTTTACACTCCTCTAGGGAGGGGCAAGGCTTGCCGGCCTCGACTGCTTTTAGTACAGCCAGAAACCCTTTCTGTAAAAAGGGGAAGGCTCTAGTAGGCGAGGACACAAAGGAAGGGAGCTTCCTGTTCAATGCGGCTACCTTTGAGTTAGAGAAGCCCCTCTCTTTCATCGAGGATGAAAGTAGAGCTTGAGCCTTAGCATGGTCCATCACTATGACCTCCTTCGGCTCTGTCTCCTCCTTTGAAGCTGGTTCCTTCCTCAGCCGGACATAACAGTCCGGATATGATGCCTTGCTGGGCCAGAATTCCACCTCCTCCAGGGGAACTGAGCCCAGCTTATCCGAGATGACGATCTTTCCAGTCGTCATCGGCATGTGCTCAGCATACCTCCATGGGTTAGCATCTGAGCACAAGGGAAGGTCTTTCACATTGAGCTTTTTCTGGGCCCATGTGATTCTGCAAGGCACTGCATTCGCAGTTCCATTGCAGTCGCCTTCTCCTGATTCTCCTTCTGCATTTGTTGGATCATTCCAACAATAGAAGAGAGGGCCTGTCCCAGCTCTACTGGGAGACCGGCCGATGTTGAGGGAATAGGCTCCGGAATCTGAACCGGAGTAGCCGACACCTCGTCGACGTCTACCTCTACAACGTCTGGGGCTTGAACTTCATCCTGGGCTTCTGCCAGGAGGTCTTCCTCCAGACACTCGTCCACATCAGACATCCTGTCATCTAACTGGATGTCTTGCATCGCGACCGCGACTTCAGCATCCACCTGGATCTGAACTTGGGGGATCTCCTCTTGAGGCTGGGGAATCACTGCATCAGCTGATGCCTTAGGGGAAAGATACGCCCTCATCTTCTCACTTGGAAGATAAGGGCCAGAAGTGTTCTTTTGGAAGCCCCTTACCCAGGTACGAAGCTTCTTCCTAGCTATATCCCTTGATTCCTCCGTCCTAGGGGAATCAAAGGTCTCAGTAATCAGGTTAGTGCACACAGTACATACCTGAGGGTCCCAATACCGGAGATCATCCTTGGAGACAGCGCATGCTGCGTGTCTCCTACAAAACTCATGTCCGCAGAGGTTCTTGCTGCGGACGTTGCAGAAAGCACTTCCGCACTTCGGAGTGTCCTTCTGTAAAGAGAAGAAATTTCCATGAGTATCAAGTGAACTATGTATCACTGGATATGCATAGTATAGCATAACAATTCAGAAAGGAAAGACACACACTTGTGTTTCCCTCACGACCCATTGCTGCAGCCTTCCAGATAATAAAATCAAATGGTTAATCTCTTCTAGAGTAACCAATGCAAAGTTTCCAGAGGAAACAGGTGGAGCTCACACCTAAGCAATGATTTTAAAAACCTGGATAATAGACAGGAAAGAACTCACTTTCCTATCTATAGGGCAACAACAAAGGACTGTGCAAGAAAACACAAAAGTGTTAGAACACACAGTGCTGTACCAAAACCCATACTATAGTTTTCCTCTTACTGTATATGTTATACTGAAGAATACTAGTACAGTATAGGAGGATACGTGCCGGGCAGCACCTGCCGGCCGGCACACACCATAACTAGCTTTAAAGTATACTACTTAACAGCTATAAGGCGGCAGAACTCTGGTTCAAATGCATGTGCCGGTCGGCAGCAATTGCCGGCCGGCAACAGCCAATGTCGGCCGGCAATGGCTGCCGGCCGGCAACTACACAAGGTAGTACCCAGCTGCTGGCCACACTCTTGGTGACCGGCAGACAAGGGCTGACATTAGCCGGCCGGCAAAGGTACAGGACCGATGCCAGCCGGCAGCAAAAGAACCAGAGGACTACACCTGCCCGGCTGCCGGCCTCATAGTCCGGCAGCCGGGTCGGGTACAGCACTAGAAGAAAAATAGGATGGATGCCGGGATAAGAGTGTACACTACCTCCAAGCCCGGCAATCCGAAAGAGTGCATATAAGGAAGGGGAGACTCTAATTCAGGCTTCCTGGCCAATGCCGTCTGGCTCTACAGGCAGGCATGGATAATGGACCAAGGGAGGTCCGGGCAGCACTCAAAATATAAGAACCTTTGCCGGCCGGCAGCTCTGCCGGCCGGCAGGGGGCTGAGTCAATTCCACATCCTAACCTATACTAGGTCCAGATGTAGAACGACGTACAGTACTGTAATGGCTAGGCCATTACGGAGATAGAGGGGGAAGGGACAAAAGAGGGTCCTACCAACCTTGCTTTAGTGACGGATCACCCGCAGCCAAGAAACTTATCTTAGCCTAAGGGAGATCCAAGGGGGGAGGCCAGCAATACTTGCCAGCTCCCAGAGCACCAAAGCAAGGAAGGTGTTGCCACTCCCAGGGAAAGAAACTTATCCTCCCCCGAGAACAGCAACAAGGACTAGTCTGGTAGATCACAAAAGAAGGAATCATATCCACAGAAACCTTCGGTAGTGACCTAAGGAGGCTAAGCCACCTTTGTCTGTGTCAGGCCAGCGAGGGAGACTCTACCCCAAGCCAGACAAGCACAGACTCAGACTAAAAACTCTGTTGTTCTGTCCCTCTTTGAACCAGACTTACTGGAACAGGAAGGTACAGTAACACCCCAGTATAGTTTTATCGAAAATTAATTCGGAAAAAACCACTTAGGGATAAGCCCAAGGCTTAAACAGAGGGAAAGGGATTGCATACCTTCTCCGAAGAAAAGAAAGCAACCGGGGAGTATGAGAAAGTATACTAAGGCTCCATAAGCAACTTAGCCTAGGCACCAAGAGAATCGATTACCTAAATCACCGAAACTCACTCGTATACTATCTTGGAAATATTCCACACAATCTTAAATGTATAAAACATAGCCTAAAGCTTCAATAAAATTTTATTACACTCGGAAAAACCAAAATCATGCATGAAGTACTAGGACCAAACGACTAGGCTACATGGCCTAGCGTAGGCCAGAATGGCGAATACTTCGCCAAAATAATACTAAGCACGAAAGGAAATCCTATGTAATGCTAAATAGCTAAAATTTATTAAAGCAAAACAACCGGGAATGTCGCTCTGACTAACTAAACTTATACCTAGCGAGCGACAGCGTCCATGACGCCTCCGGTAGGCTACGGCTCTTGTAACAAAGATTAATCCTATTAATCACTCAAAAATTTACCAAGAGCCTACATTTATACATAAAAGACATGGTACTCAACTTATCAGAGGCCGACGAAGACAGAGAAGCCATGAAAAGTAGAATAAATCCAAGATTTGCGAGAAACACAGGAAAAAACACCGAGTTGTTAAGCTACGCAAAAAGGAATACAGATGGCGCCAGGATTGGCGCCAGGCACGCATACGAATCGAAAGGTAGGGAGCCTTGGGAGCGGCTCCCCTTTTTCTTTCCCGAATTCGTTTCTTGCCAATTGCCTCCTACGAGACGAAATCTCTGTCCAGGATGCAGATTGCCATGTGGCGTGTCAAGAATACGTCCTCTGATATGTCGCGATATCCCTTTCAGGAGGGATATTCGCTCCAGGAGTTAGAATTCTGGTACCTTAAGGTAAATTCTCTGGGAATATCGCCGTAGTTGTAATATACCCTAGGAAGCTACCCTATAGGAACTTCCATCAGGACGACATGGCTTGAGCCCATATATATATATATATATATATATATATATATATATATATATATATATATATATATATATATATATATATATATTGGACAGCATCCAATTCCGCCAATGGAGTTAGCTTCAAATAACAACCACAAATCCGTCACTACCACGTTTATATTTCATGGCTGAATCCTGGATCAATCTCTCATCATCAGTAGTGGGGTTAACACAATGCGTTACTCTATCAGTTTTTTACCTATTTTCTATTTCTTTTGATGTGGAAGTATATTCGATATAATTTTTTTTTTCAACCATTTTCTTCTAGGTATAGCAAAATGTATACAAGCTTTTACTTCAAAGCTTTTTGTTAATTAGTCTTTGAGAGCATATTCTAATTTTTATATTTTTTTAATAGATTTGTGTTTTCGGGCGATATTTATTTTCTTAATGATTTTTTATTTCATTCTCATATTTCTATAATCATTTTTAAAATTATTTTGAACTGCTTTACCTTCCATGAGAGAGAGAGAGAGAGAGAGAGAGAGAGAGAGAGAGAGAGAGAGAGAAGAGAGAGAGAGAGAGAGAGAAATAAAATAGATATTTAATGATAACTGATGTCCAAAATAGTGAAGTCAAATATTTATTCGAATATGGTTAGACTTTATTTGATTTTAACTTTGAAGAATGATATGTATATTGTGAAAATTCTTGAATGAAAATAATTTTGTTTTTCATAATAAATAAAACTCTTCTGATACAGTTATTAGATTGATGGTGCAATTTGTGTCGGGGGTTCGATGCACTGCTGATGATTTACGTTGTATTACTGGAAAATGTCTTTAATTCCTAAACCCTCAAATAGAAAGACACCTTGATCGAAAAATACTAAAATTAATCTTTATATTTACATATTTACATATTTTCAAAACATGCGTTGTTCGTCAGACGGTTAGAATAACTTGATAATGACTCATATTTTATTTCCTCATGGAAATATGAGTTACCATTTTTTTATAAGGTTGAAGATAGTCATTTGCTGCTTTTAACTGCCACATATACTCACTATTCTCGTTGCAATTAACTCATCATCATCTCCTCCTACGCCTGTAACGTATATGGCCTCGGTTAGATTTCCCCAGTCGTCTCTAGCTTTAGCTTTTAATTGAATACTTCTCCCTTCATCATCTCCTATTTCGCGCTTTATATTCCTCAGCCCATATAGACGTAGGTCTTCCAACTCTTCTAGTGCAATTACTTGTTGGAAATTTTTGTTTCTTTTTCTAGATTTCAAGAAAATATCCAGGTATTGGAAACTTTTTTTTTTTTTTTTTTTTTTCTAATGAATTTCATATCTACCATTTCTATACCCTAAATCTCTGTTCTTTCCTTCAGGCACCGAGGAAAACCTCAGCCAGAAGCTATCGATTTCTTCCGAAGTCATTTGGTGAGTTTTACTTATATATAGATATTTGATAGTTATTTTTATTTGTTATAATTCAACCTTAATCAATCTCAGTAGGGTTCAAGCTCAGCGGTCCACCGACCGGAACTTCCATCGGTATATCTACTATAGTCAATTGCTTTTAGTGAGGCAGATTTGCACCGACTTGCAGGGGTGCCCTTATAGCTCGGAAAAGTGTTCCCCGGTTGGGCATTTTATGGGAATATTCCTTTAGTATATACTTACATGTACACCTTAAAATACTATTTATAACTATCTTGAAGCTACTTTGGTACCGGCTTTCACTCGTGTTATCTGAACTACTTAGTTGAGATCATTAATTCATAGTTTTTACTATGATAATTGGTAATGTTGTATCATACTATTCCGTTTGCTCATTCATTATCTATCTATCTATCTATCTATCTATATATATACATATATATATATATATATATATATATATATATATATAAGAATATTTATATATAATAATGAAAGTATATCTATTTAAACACACACACACACACATATATATATATATATATATATATATATATATATATATATACATATATATAAATATATATATATATATATATATATATATATATATATATATATATATATATGTATATATATATATGTATGTGTATAATATATATATATATATATATATATATATATATACACATATACATATATATCATAATTTATCCCTAACAACAGTAATTTTTTTTAGTTTAATTGAAATACGCCGTATGTACCTCTTAATAATTGATTTGCTCTTCCTCAGGATCAAATTATCAAGTATTTTTTTTTTTCCACCTTGCATGCCATGCATTCGAGCAGTTGACACTGTAACCTTTAATCTAAGAAAGTTCTGTAGACTGACAATTCGATTTCGACTTTGTGAATGTTCAAATCCTTGTCAGACCAGAATTATATATATATATATATATATATATATATATATATATATATATATATATATATATATATATATATATATAAATGCATATATTTATATATATGTATATATATACATACATATACATATATATATATATATATATATATATATATATATATATATATATATATTATGTGTATAAACCTTTCTACAGTATTTCATATACAGTATATATTTGTGTGTCAGTGTGTGTCTGTGTGTGTGTGCTCATGAGTATATGTAAATATATGTGAGTATGTATAAATAAGAATACATCTATGCATAGATATTCAAGTAAAATCACATTATGTAGTACAGAAATAATGATGAGATAATCATAATGAAATGATTTCAACTGTTGGTTTTAGAACACATCAGAATCAACCTTACATAAATATTCGTAAAGGATATTCCAATATCGTAGACCAATCTGGAGGACAATAATTGCACACCCGGTTAAATCGCGTATGCATCTCGCAATATCTCGTTGGGACTCGAGGATTGCGAGATTTGTATATCAATAAAGACTGCGGCAGCGTCAGGAATTAGCTGCTTCAGATCTGGTGATGTTCCAGATTGTTTAGGAAAGAGATGAAGATTTCAGTGTTCCTAAATAGAATTATGCTTTCTCTACTTCATTATTGAAAGGTATTCTTTATGTATTCTTATAAATGAATTCTTTAGTAATAAAGCATTAAGGAATAATCTTGGTGTTGAATAGTTACTGTTGCGCGTTAATATACATTTATGATTCATTCTTTTATATGATAGTATTATTTCCTTTTTAAATACTAGAACGTATATATTGATGTTACAGTATTTCTTAACAAGTGTATATAATATTCAATCCAAATAATATATATATATATATATATATATATATATATATATATATATATAAACATACATACATACATACATACATACATATATGCATAAATACACATACAAAAACAACAACAATAAATGCAGTCACTTCCAGTCTATTGCAGAACAAAAGTCTCAAACATGTCTATATTCAGGTCTGTGGTTTGGCCAGTGTTTTGCGGGAGCCTATAGGTCTATCTGCCGAGTCGTCAGCAGCCATTGCCTGGCCCTCCTTGGTCCTAGCTTGGGTGGAGAGGGGGGGTCTGGACGCTTAACATATGTATATATGGTCAGTCTCTTAGGGTATTGTCCTGCTTGATAGGGCAATGTCAGTGTTCCTTGCCTCTGCCCTTCATGAGCGGCCTTTTAACCTTTAAACCTTTAAAGGTATTAAAGTTACCGAGGCTTTTCCTGCCTAGTGAATTAAAGTCATGAAAAGAGGTAACTACATCGTTTATAGTTTTGATTAGCGGTTTTTTTTTTTTTTTTTTCCTTGTTTAATTTTTATAAATTATTTATTGATGACTGGCATCATGTTTAGTTTAAGAAATATAAAGGGATAAGACATCCAATATATTATTATTATTATTAGTATTAACAACCCGAGTTACAACCTTAGTTAGAAAAGCATGATGCTCTAATTTGCTATTGTGTGCATCTGTTTTTTTTTTTTTTTTTTTTTTTTTTTTTTTTTTTTTTTTTTTTTTTTTTTTTGCCACAAACATATGTAAATTCATATATCACATTATGAAATTTTACTCGAAAATGGATAAAAAACGAACGAAAATTCTAATTAAAAAAAAAAGACGGGAAACATTCTAATTAAATAAGACGGATTTAGATTACCAAAATTAGTGAGGACTCCTTTTTTTTTTTTTTTTTTTTTTTTTTTTTTTTTTTTTAGTGTCATGAGACAGCGTCATGGCAACTAACCTGACATTAAGATTTTAGAAAACTACAAGGAACCAAGAATCTTTTTTAGTAAATATCATGCCAGCAACTCACTCTCATCAGCCCTGAATATTAAAAAAATCTCGGAATTGTTTTTCAAAGAGGAATCTCTGCTACGCCACATTTCACATAACTGAGTTCCCTCGGCAACAGGCTTTTAACGAAGGTTTTATATTATGAACCTTGAAAAGAAAGGAAGAATTATGAAGAATAATTAGATAAGTAAATTATATTTTACTTGACGTGGAGGTCGAACATCATGAAATAAAGGTTTTTAAGCGTTTGCAGAAAATGTTTATGCAATGAATGTTTTCAGCGTTTGTAGAAAATGTTTAGGAAATTAATGTTTTAAGCGTTTGCAGAAAATGTCTATGAAATGAATGTTTTAAGCGTTTGTAGAAAATGTTTAGGAAATTAATGTTTTAAGCGTTTGCAGAAAATGTTTATGAAATTAATGTTTTAAGCGTTTGCAGAAAATGTTTATGAAATGGATGTTTTAAGCGTTTGCAGACAATGTTTACAAAATGTATGTTTTAAGCGCTTGCAAAAAACATTTCCGAAATGAATGTTTTAAGCGTTTGCAGAAAATGTTTATGAAATGAATGTTTTAAGCGTTTGCAGAAAATGTTTATGAAATGAATGTTTTAAGCGTTTGCAGAAAATGTTTATGAAATTAATGTTTTAAGCGTTTGCAGAAAATGTTTAGGAAATTAATGTTTTAAGCATTTGCAGAAAAGGTTTATGAAATGAATGTTTTAAGCGTTTGCAGAAAATGTTTATGAAATGAATGTTTTAAGCGTTTGCAGAAAATGTTTACGAAATTTATGTTTTAAGCGCTTGCAAAAAACATTTCCGAAATGAATATTTAAGCATTTGCAGAAAATGTTTATGAAATGAATGTTTTAAGCGTTTGCAGAATATTTTTATGAAATGAATGTTTTAAGCGTTTGCAGAAAATGTTTATGAAATGAATGTTTTAAGCGTTTGCAGAAAATGTTTATGAAATGAATGTTTTAAGCGTTTGCAGAAAATGTTTATGAAATGGATGTTTTAAGCGTTTGCAGAAAATGTTTACGAAATGTATGTTTTAAGCGCTTGCAAAAAACATTTCCGAAATGAATGTTTTAAGCGTTTGCAGAAAATGTTTATGAAATTAATGTTTTAAGCGTTTGTAGAAAATGTTTAGGAAATGAATGTTTTAAGCGCTTGCAAAAAACATTTCCGAAATGAATGTTTTAAGCGTTTGCAGAAAATGTTTATGAAATGAATGTTTTAAGCGTTTGCAGAATATTTTTATGAAATGAATGTTTTAAGCGTTTGCAGAAAATGTTTATGAAATTAATGTTTTAAGCGTTTGCAGAAAATGTTTAGGAAATTAATGTTTTAAGCATTTGCAGAAAAGGTTTATGAAATGAATGTTTTAAGCGTTTGCAGAAAATGTTTATGAAATGAATGTTTTAAGCGTTTGCAGAAAATGTTTACGAAATTTATGTTTTAAGCGCTTGCAAAAAACATTTCCGAAATGAATATTTAAGCATTTGCAGAAAATGTTTATGAAATGAATGTTTTAAGCGTTTGCAGAATATTTTTATGAAATGAATGTTTTAAGCGTTTGCAGAAAATGTTTATGAAATGAATGTTTTAAGCGTTTGCAGAAAATGTTTATGAAATGAATGTTTTAAGCGTTTGCAGAAAATGTTTATGAAATGGATGTTTTAAGCGTTTGCAGAAAATGTTTACGAAATGTATGTTTTAAGCGCTTGCAAAAAACATTTCCGAAATGAATGTTTTAAGCGTTTGCAGAAAATGTTTATGAAATTAATGTTTTAAGCGTTTGTAGAAAATGTTTAGGAAATGAATGTTTTAAGCGCTTGCAAAAAACATTTCCGAAATGAATGTTTTAAGCGTTTGCAGAAAATGTTTATGAAATGAATGTTTTAAGCGTTTGCAGAATATTTTTATGAAATGAATGTTTTAAGCGTTTGCAGAAAATGTTTATGAAATGAATGTTTTAAGCGTTTGCAGAAAATGTTTAGGAAATTAATGTTTTAAGCGTTTGCAGAAAAGGTTTATGAAATGAATGT
>NC_090744.1:122304223-122306851 GCF_036898095.1 Palaemon carinicauda | reverse complement strand
CAGATAATTTCAGATTAAATTGCGTTTTTTTAACAGTGTAGTAAATAAATTTAGTTCACTTCTTACAAGTCTTCCATACAAACCTTTTTTATGTTGTGTAATATTGTTTATCTTTTTTAATATGAGGTTCATTCAAAAGGCAGGAGGAAGAATTTCATCTAGACGAGATCTGATAAAAGCAGGGAAATACTGAACCAGAAGATTGCACGAGTCGGGAAAATCTAAAAAAATAAAACAAATTTAGACTGAAGGATTGAATGCTCTCTCCTCTCTCTCTCTCTCTCTCTCTCTCTCTCTCTCTCTCTCTCTCTGAGGACTATTATATAACTATTTTCTTTTTACAAATCTCTATTCTTATTATTTCACGTTTTCCAAGGTGGATTTTTTTTCTAGACATCGGATAGCACAACGATTTCCAGAAATCATTAGTCTCATTTAATCCGATGAAAGTAAACTTGATAAAAAGCATATATAGAATTTCTTTAAGTGATAAACATGTTTCTTTTACTGACTTGAAGAAATATTTTCCTCTTCAGGATTTTAAGATTAAGTTTCAAATTAATTCGTAAACATTTATGTTTTGCTACTTCTAGTTTTGACGAGGCAACAAAAATCCCAGTTAATAAAAAAATTCATTCTTTCTATATCGTATAATTTATTTCCATTATCAATAAGAAAAAAGAATAAAATTCACCCATGAAAATGCGGCATAGGGTTGTGGTGGCCGACAACAACATTTTCCAGCTATTGTAATAAACTTAATTCCTATGAATCCTCTCACAGTTGGCTCGATTTTTCATTTTAAGGATCGATTGAGCCCTTTGATGTCCTCTGGTGTAGTTTATCAATATATTTGCCCAAAAGTGTAACTCTGGGACCTACGTAGGATCTACCAAGAGGTTGTTGAAGGTCAGAATTGATTCTCATAGAGGTGTTAGTTTTCGAACTAACACCTAATTCCCACGACTTGCCGATTCTGGAGTCAATTTTGATTAAAAGACTGGTTCCATCGTTAAACACCCAAGCTTCCTCCATTCAATTAGCCTTGTCATAGGTTTCTTTGTTTTGTTCTGTAGTTGCTAATGCGAGGTTGGTTCCACTTCTGTTTTATGAATATTTTTACTTGAATTTTTAATTTCTTTTTTGTTTTACCAATTTTCACTTATATATATATATATAATATATATATTATATATTTGTATATTACTGTTTCTTAATGTTATATATTTACCTCCTATTTGCAGCCCTGGAATATGTGATAATGACGATCACGAAACGTCGGAATTTTTAATAAATGGATATCTAGAACTACCTATTTCCCTGTCCTTTTTGAAAAATGTAAGATACTGGCTGCCGCCACCTTCTCTGATGATATATATATATATATATATATATATATTGCTTAGACTGTGAAAACCTGTATTGTGTTTAAATATCCTAAAATATTTCTTTTTTCCACACAAAGAAATTTTTTTATATAAATTCCTCTAATTAAGGCATAATTCATGATAATTACTTATGAAGTTATTCAAATTTCAGTAAATAATTATTATCATCATATCAATCAGCTAAAGAAAGAACTAATTTATTTTGAAATTTCATAAATCTTCACATCAGTAACATTTTACGAAAGTACTTGAAAACATTCATTTCACAAACCTTTTCTGCAAGCGCTTAAAACACTTGTTTCAGAAACATTTTCTGCAATTTCAGAAAAAAATTCTAAAAGTGCTTAAAACATTTTTATCGGAAATATTTTCTGCAAGTGCTTAAAACGTTTATTTCAGAAACGTTTTCTGCAAGGACTTGGAAACATTCATTTCAGAAACATCTTCTGCAAGGCGCTTAAAACATTCATTTCAGAAACATTTTTTGCAAGCCCTTAACACAGTCTTTTCATAAACATTCTCTGCAAGGGCTTAAAACATTCATTTAAGAAACATTTTCTGCAAGCGCTTAAAACATTCATTTCAGGAATATTTTTTGCAAGCGCTTAACACATTCATTTCAGGAAAATTTTCTGCAAGCGCTTAAAACATTAATTTCATGAACATTTTCTGCGAACGCTTAAAACATTCATATCATAAACATTTTCTGCAACGCTTAAAAACATTTATTTCATGATTTTCGACCTCCACGTCAGGTAAAAAATGATTTATTTATCTAATTACTCTTCATAATTCTTCTTTTCTTTTTAGAGATCATAATATAAAACCTTCGTCAAAAGCCTGCTGCCAAAGGAACTCATTTATGTGAAATGTGGCGTAGCAGAGATTCCTCTTCGAAAAGCAATTCAGAAATTCTTTTAGTATACAGGGCTGATGAGAGTGAGTTGCTGGCATGATATTTACTAAAAAAGATTCTTGGTTCCGTAATGTTTTTCTGATATCTTAATGTCAGTTTAGTTGTCATGATGCTGTCTCATGACACACACTATTAAAAAAAAAAAAAAAAAAAAAAAAAAGAGGTTGGGGACCTCACTAATTTTGTAACGTAAATCCGTCTTATTAGAATGTTTTCCGTCTTTTTTTTTTTTTTAATGAGAATTTCCGTTCGTTTTTTATCCATTTTTCGAGTAAAATTTCATAATGTGATTTATGAATTTACATATGCTTGTGCAAGAAAAAA
>NC_090744.1:122291723-122294223 GCF_036898095.1 Palaemon carinicauda | reverse complement strand
GGCTCTTTGCGATGTCAGGCAGGGCAGCCGATCTGGACTACGATCTACCAAAAAGCCAAAGCATAAGTCCTTTAAAAGAAGGATTATTGCGTATAGGAATTTATGTATATAACCTTCATGCACATGGTTATTGAAGTTACACAGAGCCAGAGGGAATGAATAGGATATTTGCTTTAGTTAAGATCCCTAAGTGAAGTTTTTTTCCGAGGAAACTTTTCCCTTGTTGGTAAACATGATTATAAAATCAAAACTTAATACGCACTTACAGAGGTTTCAAACACGAATGAAATAGTTTAAGTAGAACACATTAACATATTTTCATCGTTAAGGAAGATGGAAGGACTCTCTTTCGGTAGCATAGGACCAAAACATTTTTGGGAGAGCTTTCAAACTGGGGTTTAGATCCATTCGCTTTTGAGAGTTGAAAATATATTAAGTACTCGTTAAGCTACGAATAAAATTGTTTATACACACAAGTGTATATCTATATGTATATATATATATATATATATATATGTATATATATATATATATATACATATATATATGTGTATATATATATACATATATATATACATATATATATATGTATATATATATATATATATATATAATGTGTGTGTATGATTTTCTGATTCCTACATGCCCTTTTTATTTCTTGAGAGAGAGAGAGAGAGAGAGAGAGAGAGAGAGAGAGAGAGATCCTATATTTATGATTTGATGATTCCAAAGTCTCTATTTCTTGAGAGAGAGAGAGAGAGAGAGAGTGAGAGAGAGAGAGAGAGAGAGAGAACGAGAGAGAGAGAGAGAGAGAGAGAGAGAGAGAGAGAGGAGAGAGATCCTGTATTTATGATTTGCTGATTCCAAATTTTTCTATTTCTTGAGAGAGAGAGAGAGAGAGAGAGAGAGAGAGAGAGAGATCCTGTATTTATGATTTGCTGATTCCAAATTTTTCTATTTCTTGAGAGAGAGAGAGAGAGAGAGAGAGAGAGAGAGAGAGAGAGTACCATGAATAAACTATTATGCTACTCACAGGGCTATAGTTAATCTAGTTCATTGCGGGACAAAGGCCCTCAGACATGTCCTTATTTATGTCTGTGGTTTAGCCAGTTTTCATCACCACGCTAGCCACTGGTGGCCCGACTAGTACAGCTTTGCTGTATACACAAACGTTTTCATCAGGTTGATTTATTTCCCACTAGGTAAAGGATAATATATTGAATGTTAAATGTCTTTATTCTAGGTTATGTTTTCAGATGAACAATAATTTTCTTGTGTTTTTAGACAAGAAACTAATAATTCTTACATGAATATTTATGCATTAAGAACAAGAAATCTTATAACTGTTCGTTACTGAGGTAAAAGGTAATTTCGATATGGCCATGTAAAAATCAAACGTTGCATCTAGAGGTACAACACTTCTTAACACAGATATCCAGACGGTTAAGTAACTTAAACTTACTTAACAAAAGTAACTTTAGGAGCATGCCTTGAGCTCACTTGCAGTAAAAAGTAGTTGATTGATTGATTGATTTGAAGTTCCCTGGCATCCTAACATCGAAGGTCATTGACGCCAATATCCTTTATTATAAATAAAGATCAAAAGAATATCTAATTGAAACCAGAGAAGTAAATATGTTATAAAAGTTAAATAGCATTAAGAAGACCTGTTTCTGATATAAATATAAAAATATCACTAGCATTGTACGACACATCATGTCCAAGAATCTTGGCAAGGATGAACCTGCCATCTTCACCACGAGCCTCAAAAACAGATACCTATGTATTTCTGTGCTGTAAGTGGAATGCATAAAATGAATAACGCCATGTGTCGTATAACGCTAGCGGCATTTTCAAATTTATTTCAGAAGTAGGTCTTCTGAAAGCTATTCAAATTTTATAACATATTTAGTTTTCTGAGGTTTTAATTGAATATTCTTTTACTCTTTATCTATAATAAACAATATCTGCGTCAATGACTTTCAATATCAGAATGCCAGAGAACTTTTCAAATCATTCATTCATTCATTCTTCAGTTTCCGAAAATCGCTGCATTGTATAGGTCACAACGAGTAAGGTGAAAAAGAAACTTTTGTACGATCCAATGAATTATGCACAGAAGGGTGAGTTCATTTTAAGTAGAAAATGTCATTCCTACAAAACTACATGTAACTTCTGAACACAGGAATCCTAAGTGAAATGTTGAATACTTTTCAACCATTCTCATACCAAGGTTTATCGACATGTTGGATTTCTTTATTTTTGTATTGATTTTTTTTTACGTTTTACCCACACGATTTTTTTTTTGACCCGCTTATAATCCCATATCTACTCCTAAAATTCTTGCCGCCTATCTCAAAGGAATAATTTTTTTACTTCTTTTCCTATAATTATTCTTTCTATACTTTAGAGTGATATACATAATAAAAATGCTATATAAGAAAAAATTGTACTGCCATCTCAGATAAATCAATGAAAACTTTATGCACAAACGCACACA
>NC_090744.1:122286723-122289223 GCF_036898095.1 Palaemon carinicauda | reverse complement strand
TAAACAGAGCCACCATCTCTCTCTCTCTCTCTCTCTCTCTCTCTCTCTCTCTCTCTCTCTCTTCTGGAAGGGTTTTTACTCTCTAGGCCACAGATACACTCCCAATGAGATGGCCACAAAGCCATGAGATCGAAGATTCCAATTTCCTTTTACTTCTTCCCTAGCACCTGATACACGAGCAGGTTGCCTAAACAGAGCCACCATCTCTCTCTCTCTCTCTCTCTCTCTCTCTCTCTCTCTCTCTTCTGGAAGGGTTTTTTACTCTCTAGGCCACAGATACACTCCCAATGAGATGGCCACAAAGCCATGAGATCGAAGATTCCAATTTCCTTTTACTTCTTCCCTAGCACCTGATACACGAGCAGGTTGCCTAAACAGAGCCACCATCTCTCTCTCTCTCTCTCTCTCTCTCTCTCTCTCTCTCTCTTCTGGAAGGGTTTTTACTCTCTAGGCCACAGATACACTCCCAATGAGATGGCCACAAAGCCATGAGATCGAAGATTCCAATTTCCCTTTTACTTCTTCCCTAGCACCTGATACACGAGCAGGTTGCCTAAACAGAGCCACCATCTCTCTCTCTCTCTCTCTCTCTCTCTCTCTCTCTCTCTCTTCTGGAAGGGTTTTTACTCTCTAGGCCACAGATACACTCCCAATGAGATGGCCACAAAGCCATGAGATCGAAGATTCCAATTTCCTTTTACTTCTTCCCTAGCACCTGATACACGAGCAGGTTGCCTAAACAGAGCCACCATCTCTCTCTCTCTCTCTCTCTCTCTCTCTCTCTCTCTCTCTCTCTCTCTCTTCTGGAAGGGTTTTTACTCTCTAGGCCACAGATACACTCCCAATGAGATGGCCACAAAGCCATGAGATCGAAGATTCCAATTTCCTTTTACTTCTTCCCTAGCACCTGATACACGAGCAGGTTGCCTAAACAGAGCCACCATCTCTCTCTCTCTCTCTCTCTCTCTCTCTCTCTCTCTCTCTCTTCTGGAAGGGTTTTTACTCTCTAGGCCACAGATACACTCCCAATGAGATGGCCACAAAGCCATGAGATCGAAGATTCCAATTTCCTTTTACTTCTTCCCTAGCACCTGATACACGAGCAGGTTGCCTAAACAGAGCCACCATCTCTCTCTCTCTCTCTCTCTCTCTCTCTCTCTCTCTCTCTCTTCTGGAAGGGTTTTTACTCTCTAGGCCACAGATACACTCCCAATGAGATGGCCACAAAGCCATGAGATCGAAGATTCCAATTTCCTTTTACTTCTTCCCTAGCACCTGATACACGAGCAGGTTGCCTAAACAGAGCCACCATCTCTCTCTCTCTCTCTCTCTCTCTCTCTCTCTCTCTCTCTCTTCTGGAAGGGTTTTTACTCTCTAGGCCACAGATACACTCCCAATGAGATGGCCACAAAGCCATGAGATCGAAGATTCCAATTTCCTTTTACTTCTTCCCTAGCACCTGATACACGAGCAGGTTGCCTAAACAGAGCCACCATCTCTCTCTCTCTCTCTCTCTCTCTCTCTCTCTCTCTCTCTCTCTCTCTTCTGGAAGGGTTTTTACTCTCTAGGCCACAGATACACTCCCAATGAGATGGCCACAAAGCCATGAGATCGAAGATTCCAATTTCCTTTTACTTCTTCCCTAGCACCTGATACACGAGCAGGTTGCCTAAACAGAGCCACCATCTCTCTCTCTCTCTCTCTCTCTCTCTCTCTCTCCTCTCTTCTGGAAGGGTTTTTACTCTCTAGGCCACAGATACACTCCCAATGAGATGGCCACAAAGCCATGAGATCGAAGATTCCAATTTCCTTTTACTTCTTCCCTAGCACCTGATACACGAGCAGGTTGCCTAAACAGAGCCACCATCTCTCTCTCTCTCTCTCTCTCTCTCTCTCTCTCTCTCTCTTCTGGAAGGGTTTTTACTCTCTAGGCCACAGATACACTCCCAATGAGATGGCCACAAAGCCATGAGATCGAAGATTCCAATTTCCTTTTACTTCTTCCCTAGCACCTGATACACGAGCAGGTTGCCTAAACAGAGCCACCATCTCTCTCTCTCTCTCTCTCTCTCTCTCTCTCTCTCTCTCTTCTGGAAGGGTTTTTACTCTCTAGGCCACAGATACACTCCCAATGAGATGGCCACAAAGCCATGAGATCGAAGATTCCAATTTCCTTTTACTTCTTCCCTAGCACCTGATACACGAGCAGGTTGCCTAAACAGAGCCACCATCTCTCTCTCTCTCTCTCTCTCTCTCTCTCTCTCTTCTGGAAGGGTTTTTACCTCTCTAGGCCACAGATACACTCCCAATGAGATGGCCACAAAGCCATGAGATCGAAGATTCCAATTTCCTTTTACTTCTTCCCTAGCACCTGATACACGAGCAGGTTGCCTAAACAGAGCCACCATCTCTCTCTCTCTCTCTCTCTCTCTCTCTCTCTCTCTCTCTCTTCTGGAAGGGTTTTTACTCTCTAGGCCACAGATACACTCCCAATGAGATG
>NC_090744.1:122274223-122284223 GCF_036898095.1 Palaemon carinicauda | reverse complement strand
ATATATATATATATATATATACATATAATATTTATTATATACCAATTCAAGCCACTTTCCGATATCAATATTTAATACAATATATTATAAGCTTACTTTCAAATCAAAATGGTACGTTTATACTCTTGGATAATCTGAAACATGAAATTCTAACATCTTTAATTGAGTCCTATAGGCCCTTATATTCACCCCTACCCCCAGTTCAAATATTTCATATATATAATATCTAATTAAAATCGCGATCTTATTGATAATAATTAACCGCAAATGTCACCGATGACAATTAACCACAAATGTATAAACAATATTCATTACACTTTATTACTTTATTACTGGAAAGCTTCCTTTTGCATTTAGCCTAATTGTTTTGTACCTATAGACGGAGGAATAATTCACTTTTTCATGTTATTCCAATTGCATTAAACTTATAAATAGACGAACAAAAATTCAATTCTTATGTTAATCCAATTGTTTTATGCCTATAAACAGAGGAGCAATAATTCACTTTTTTCATTTTAATCCAATTGTTTATTACCTATAATGAGAGGAGCAATAATGAACTTTTCTATGTTAATCCAATTGTTCAATACCTATAAACAGAGGAGCAACAATTCACTTTTTTTTCAAGTTAATCTAATTGTTATTACCTATACAAAGAGGAACTATAATTCACTTTGTCATGTTAATCCAACTATTTTTATACCTATAAACAGAGGACCAATAATTCACTTTTTCATTTTAATCCAATTGTTTAATACCTATAAAAAGAGGAACTATAATTTATTTTTCTATGTTAATCCAATTGTTCAATACCTATAAACAGAGGAGCAACAATTTACTTTTTTTCAAGTTAATCCAATTGTTTATTACCTATACAAAGAGGAACTATAATTCCCTTTGTCATGTTAATCCAATTGTTTTTATACCTATAAACAGGGGAACAATAACTTTTGTCAATTATCTAGAACAATTTTAGAAATGATTTATGTTGTATTTACACTCTAATTAATCTTGTTGATGGAATGTGTCTTTTATTAAGGTGTTGTCGACATAAACTCAATTCTTTACGACTGGCTTCTGTGTCGTCTGTCTTTATAAATCTCGCAGCCTGAGAGCAGCACGACGTCTCCTTATGACAAATGGCCCACTTTGTATCTTCCGTTACACTTTAAAAGTCTTGGGAAAATCGTAAGGCTTTGGCACTGCCGCTGGATGTGAAAATTCTAGCACGTTTGGAAGTAAGTCAACCTTTTACGTAGGCTTTGAAGGTATCATGGATGGATATATATATATATATATATATATATATATGTATGTATATATATATATATACATATGTATATATATATATATATATATATATATATATATATATATACATATATATATATATATATATATATATATACTACATATACATATTTTTACATACACACACACACATATATATATATATATATATATATATATAAAGTTGAAGATGTTACATAATTTATATTTATCAATTTTAATTTGAAGTAAAACGAAGGAAAATATTTCCACAAGGACAATTAGCCAAGTGATATATATCATGAATATCATTAGAGCATTTAGATTCCCAAGTTATAAAAAAAGTAATATAATGTAAGATCCATAATAGTTAATGTGGCCCGGCGGTATAGCATTGTGCTAGCACTTGTAAGGCCCTTGATTCGCTACCTCCACATCCTCACTTGTTGACCCTATTACGAAATGGAAAAAAATCAAGGCTACACAGCAACTGATCCCCGTTCAATTGGATCAGCTTCATTGGGGTCGTGGTACCTAAGAGCCATTGGCGTTGGCGGCCTACACAACTGGGCCTAAGTTCAAATCTGGTGTCCTAGTAATGGGTGGTTCGTGTAGACCACAATTCTACTTACTAAAAAGTCAGTAGTCCTGATCTTTAGTCTGCCTGCAACACCCCCCCCCCCCCGCCCAACAAAAAAAAAAAAAAAAAAAGTGACACCGCCCTGTTCATTACCTCCAGTACATTCATTCGCCACAGTGGTGAGTGAACTAATGTTACCGACGTATTTTCAAAAGCTCCTTAGGCAGGGTAAAGAAACAGGGCAAGGAGTTGAGCCATGTGTGCTTCACGTCGGCCAGTTATGCCAGGCACCGTTGAGTAAAGGTAATTAAGCAAGTGATAAGCTAATTTAAATGTCGCTCATGAATGGCAGAGGCAAGGGACAGTGACATGGCCCTAGCAAGCAGGACAACGCCCTAGACACTGACCATATTACATATGATCAGCACCCAAGCCCCATCTCCACCCAAACTAGGACCAAGGAGAGCCAGGCAATGGCTGCTGATGACTCAGCAGATAGACCTATAGGCTCCCCCAAACACCCAATCCTTAGCTCACAAGGATGGTAAGATTGCAGCGACCAAAGAAATTGACGAGTTTGAGCGGGACTCGAACCCCAGTCCTGCGTTCACCAGTAAAGGACGTTACCTCATCGGCCACCCCAACCCTAATTGCTAAGGTAAACAGGGCAAGAATTTAATGAAAGTGTGCTTCAGGTCGACCTAGAGTGAAGGCAGTTAAGCCGAACCTTTTAAGCCAATAGAATGATTCTTTTCAATCTATTTCTTCTCATTTATTGTAGCAGTGATGTGGCCCTGAACATCAAAAGGTATCACAGACCTTTTCATATTATTATTATCATTATTGCTGCTAAGCTACAACTCTAGATGGAAAAGCAAGATGCTATAAGCCTAGAGGCCCCAACAGGGAAAATAGCCCAGTGAGGAAAGGAAAAAAGGAAAAATAATATATTTTAAGAACAATGACATTTAAATGAATATTTCCAATATAAACTATGAAAACTTTGCCAAAACAAGAGGAAGAGCAACGAGATAGAATAGTGTACCCGAGTGTACCCTCAAGCAAGAGAACTCTAACCCAAGGCAGTGGAAGACCATGGTACAGAGGCTATGGCACTACCCAAGACTACAGAACAATGGTTTGATTTTGGAGTGTCCTTCTCCTAGAAGATCTGCTCACCATAGCTCTTTTACCCTTACCAAGAGGAAAGTAGCCACTGGACAATTACAGGGCAGTAGTTAACCCCTTGGGGGAAGAGGAATTGTTTGGTAATCTCAGTGTTGTCAGATGTAAAGGACAGAGGAGAATCTGTAAAGAATAGGCCAGACTATTCGGTGTCTGTGTAGGCAAAGGGAACTAGAGAGAAGGATCCAATGCAGTACTGTCTGGCCAGGCAAAGGACCACATAACTCTCTAGCGGTGGTATCTCAACGGGTGGCTGGTGCCCTGGCCAACCTACAACCTGCAATTGAGTTTTCCTGCAATTTACGTAAACTAGTTTCTTGAAATGGAAGTCGCAATAACAATGAAAGGAAAGACTTTCTCAACACACGAAGAGAACTAGTTCAAAGACCTCCAACATGACACAGAGATAATACGTATATTCTTGGCACATTCATAATGAATCATGCAAGGCTTCACAGTCAATGTGATTAATAAAGTAAAAGTCATAACTAAATTAACTTGAAGGATTTGTAAGCATTAAACTGTTTACAATTCATTTATATCAAATTTAGTATCTAGAATAATTATGTAACTTCAGACCATATTTGTCCATTTCATAATGTTCATATTTCATCAAGTCAAAATTTTGTACATTGAATGATTTTTATATAAATATCATTCCGGTGTTCCGGCTTTATCGTTTTGTAAATGAGTACATAAGAGATGGTTTTACATATATATTTCAGGAAATTCATAAAAATACACACACAAACATTATATATATATATATATATATATATTTGGGCTCAAGCCATGTCGTCCTGATGGAAGTTCCTATAGGGTAGCTTCCTAGGGTATATTACAACTACGGCGATATTCCCAGAGAATTTACCTTAAGGTACCAGAATTCTAACTCCTGGAGCGAGTATCCCTCGTGAAAGGGATATCGCGACATATCAGAGGACGTATTCTAGACACGTCACATGGCAATCTACGACCTGAACAGAGATTTCGTCTCGTAGGAGGGAGATTGACGAGATACGAATTCGGGAAAGAAAAAGGGGAGCCGCTCCCAAGGCTTCCCTATCCCCCGATTCGTATGCGTGCCTGGCGCCAATCCATCTGTATTCCTTTTTGCGTAGCTTAACAACTCGGTGTTTTTTCCTGTTTTTCTCGCAAATCTTGGATTTATTCAGCTTTTCATGGCTTCTCCGTCTTCGTTGGCCTCGGATAAGTTGAGAATAGTGTCTGTTATGTATAAATGTAGGCTCTTGGTAAAATTTTGAGTGATTAATAGGATTAATCTTTGATACAAGAGCCGTAGCCTACCAGAGGTGTCCTGGACACTGTCACTCGCTAGGTATAAATTAGTTAGTCAGAGTAACATTCCTGGTTGTTTTGCTTAATAAATTTTAGCTATTTAGCTTTACATAGGATTTCCTTTCGTGCTTAGTATTATTTGGCGAAGTATTCGCCATTCTGGCCTACGCTAGGCCATGTAGCCTAGTCGTTTGGTCCTAGTACTTAATGCATGATTTTGGTTTTTCCGAGTGTAATTAAAATTTTATTGAAGCTTTAGGCTATATTTTATACATTTTAGACTGTGTGGAATATTTCCAAGATTGTATACGTGAGAGTTTCGGTGAATTAGGTAATCGATTCTCTTGGTGCCTAGGCTAATTGCTTATGGAGCCTTAGTATACTTTATCATTCTCCCCGGTTGCTTTCTTTTCTTCGGAGAAGGTATGCAATCCCTTTCCCTCTGTTTAAGCCTTGGGCTTATCCCTAAGTGGTTTTTTCCGAATTTATTTTCGATAAAACTATACTAGGGTGTTACTGTACCTTCCTGTTCCAGCAAAGTCTGGTTCAAAGAGGGACAGAACAACAGAGTTTTTAGTCTGAGTCCGTGTTGTCTGGCTTGGGGCAGAGTCCCCCTCGCTGACCTAACACTTACAAAGGGAGCTTAGCTCCCTTAGGTCACTATCGAAGGTTTCTGTAAGTTATGATTCCTTCTTTTGTGATCGACCAGACTAAGTCCTGTTGCTGTTCTCGGGGGAGGATAAAATCTTCCCTTGGGAGTAGCAACGCCTTCCTTGCTTTGGTGCTCTGGAAGCTGGCAAGTATTGCTGGCCCTTTCCCTTAGATCTCCCTTAGGCTAAGACAAAGTTCTTGGCTGCGGGTGATCTGTCACTAAAGCAAGGTTGGCAGGACCCTCTTGTCCCTTCCCCCTCTATCTCCGTAATGGCCTAGCCATTACTGTACTGTACCTTGCCGGCCGGCAGAGCTGGCCGGCAGGGGTATTACTGTACTGTACGTCATTCTACTTCTGGACCTAGTATAGGTTGGGATGTGGAATTGACTAAGCCCATTGCAGGCCGGCAGAGATGCTGGCCGGCAAGGGTCTTATGTTTTCGAGTGCTGCCCGGACCTCTCTTGGTCCCTCATCCATGCCTGCCGGCAGAGCCGGACGGCATTGGTCAAGGAAGCCTGAATTAAGTTTCTCCCCTTCCTTATATGCACTCTTTCGGTTGCCGGGCTCGGGGGGTTGTGTACACTCTTATCCCGGCATCCATTCTATTTTCTTCTAGTGCTGTACCTGTCCCGGCTGCCGGCCTATGAGGCCGGCTGACGACCTATGAGGCCGGCAGCCGGGCAGGTGTAGTCTTCTGGTTCTTTTGCTGCCGGCTGGCATCGGTCTTGTACCTTTGCCGGCCGGCTTATGTAAGTCCTTGTCTGCCGGTCACCAAGAGTGTGGCCGGCAGCTGGGTACTACCTTGTGTAGTTGCTGGCCGGCAGTCATTGCCGGCCAACACTGGCTGTTGCTGGCCGGCAGCTGCTGCCGCCGGCACAGGCATTTGAACCAGAGTGCTGCCGCCCTATAGCTGTTAAGTAGTATACTTTAAAGCTAGTTGTGGTGTGTGCCGGCCGGCAAAGGCAGGCCGGCACACATCCTCCTATACTGTACTAGTATTCTTCTGTATAGTATATACAGTAAGAAGAAAACTATAGTAAAAGTTTAGGTACAGCACTGTATCTTCTAACACTATTGTGTTTTCTTGCACAGCCCTTTGCTGTTGCCCTCAGACAGGAAGCAGAGTTCTTCCCCGTCTATTATCCAGGATTTTAAAATCATTGCCTAGGTGTGAGCTCCACCTGTTTCCTCTGGAAACCTTGCATTGGTTACTCTAGTAGAGATAAACCATTTTGATATTATTATCTGGAAGGCTGCAACAATGGGTTGTGAGGGAAACACAAGTGTGTGTCTTTCCTTTATGAATTGTTATGCTATACTATGCATATCCAGTGATACATAGTTCACTTGATACTCATGGAAATTTTTTCTCTTTACAGGAGGACCCTCCGAAGTGCGGAAATGTTTTCTGCAATGTCCGCAGCAAGAACCTCTGCGGACATGAGTGTTGTAGGAGACACGCAGCATGCGCTGTCTCCAAGGATGATCTCCAGTATTGGGACCCTCAGGTATGTACTGTATGCACTAACCTGATTACTGAGGCTTTTGATTCCCCTAGAACGGCGGAATCAAGGGATATAGCTAGGGAAAAGCTTCGTTCTTGGGTAAGGGGCTTCAAGAAGAACACCTCTGGCCCTTATCTTCCAAGTGAGAAGATGAGGGCGTATCTTTTTCCCCAGGCATCAGCTGAGGCAGTGATTCCCCAGCCTCAAGAGGAGATCCCTCAAGATCAAGTCCAGGTGGACGAGGAAGTCGCAGATGCGATGCAAGACATCCAGTTGTGTGACAGGATGTCTGACCTGGACGAAGGTTTGGAAGAAGACCTCCTGGCAGAAGGTCAGGATCAAGTTCAAACCCCGGATGTCGTAGAGGATGGGGTCGACGAGGTGTCGGCTACTCCGGTTCAGATGCCGGAGCCCATCCCCTCAACATCGGCTGGTCTCCCAGTAGAACTGGGACAGGCCCTCTCTTCGATTGTTGGAATGATCCAACAAATGCAGAAGGAGAATCAGGAGAAGGCGGCTGCAATGGAACTGCGTATGCAGTCCCTAGCAGAATCACATGGGCCCCAGAAAAGGCTCAATGTGAAAGACCTTCCCATATGCTCAGATGCTAACCCATGGAGGTATGCTGAGCACATGCCGATGACGACTGGTAAGATCGTCATCTCGGATAAGCTGGGTTCAGTTCCCCTAGAGGAGGTAGAATTCTGGCCCAGCAAGGCATCATATCCGGACTGCTATGTCCGGCTGAGAAAAGAACCAGCTTCAAGGGAGGAGACAGAGCCGAAGGAGGTCATTATTATGGACCACGCTAAGGTTCAAGCCCTACTTTCATCCTCGATGAAAGAGAGGGGCTTCTCGAATTCGAAGGTAGCTGCATTGAGCAAGAAGCTCCCTTCTTTTGTGTCCTCTCCTGATAGAGCCTTCCCCTTTTTACAAAAAGGGTTTGCGGCTGTCCTAAAGGCAGTCGAGGCCGGCAAGCCTTGCCCCTCCCTGGAGGAGTGTAAACCCTTGTCGCTGGCTCTGCCTATGGACCACAAAGACTGGAAGGATGTCCATCTGACATTCTCAGTGGGAAAGTTGGAGGCTGATATTGCCGGACGGCAATTCGGCGAGGACCTCCCCAAGCTGCCCGAATCTCTTTTACGAAGAGAGTTCGAGACCAAAGAAAGACTGGCTGCCTCAATGTCTCATCAGACCACTCTTGAGACAATGGCAAGTGACCCTAAGGTCCATGAAATGTTCATGGTAGTGGCTAAGTCTCACCTAGCCACAGTGACGAAGGACCTTTATGGCTTCATCAAGGCAAGGAGAGCTTGCAGGGAGGTCGTGTTCGCCGGGGCTTCGGTGAGACACGAACCAAGGAAATTAATCTCCTCCAACATTTGGGGAAAAGACCTTTTCCCTACCGATGTGGTCAAAGAGGTTGTTGATAAGGCCGCCGTGGAGAATAGAAACCTTCTCCAGAAGTGGGGCCTGGCTATCAAAAGAAAATCTTCCCCGGATGAGGGTCCTCAACCAAAGAGGAAGAATATGAAGACTAGGCTACCATTTCGGCCAGCCAAGCCTTATAGACAGCAACAGCAACTGCAATTGCCTTTGCCTCCAGTGCCCCAGATGGTGGCACAAACCCCGACTGCCTTTCAGTGGGTACCCCAGGCTGTGCCAGGTCAGTCAACCACATTCGCCCCAACGTTCGAAGGACAGTCTTCTTCCTTTCGAGCAAAACCTAGAGTAGCAGCCAGAGGCTCGTCTAGGCGCCCCTCAAGGGGAAGGGGATTCAGAGGTGGTCGTGGTCAGGGAGGCAAGACCTCAGGACGGCAGTCCAAGTGAAATGATACCGGTAGGAGGGAGACTGATGAAATTTTGGGATCGCTGGACCTTCGATCCCTGGGCCCAAAGCCTACTCAAGAATGGACTGGGTTGGAGCTGGTACAGCACTCCACCCCCATGCCTTCGGTTTTTCCAACACTCCACCCCCGTTTTGGAGGAGTACGTTCAAGAACTGTTGGAGAAAAATGTGATCCGAAAGGTGAAGTCCATCAAATTCCAAGGGAGGCTGTTTTGTGTTCCCAAGAAAGACTCGGAAAAGCTCAGAGTCATTCTGGACTTGTCACCACTCAACAAGTTCATAGTGAATTGCAAATTCAAGATGCTAACACTGCAACACATAAGGACCTTACTGCCCAAGAGGGCATACTCAGTCTCTATAGACTTGTCAGACGCCTATTGGCACATTCCAATCAGCCGTCGACTCTCCCCCTACCTAGGGTTCAGGCTACAACGGAAACTGTACGCCTTCAGAGCCATGCCATTCGGGCTAAAATTAGCCCCAAGGATTTTCACGAAGCTTGCGAGCGCAGCTCTCAAACAATTACGCCTAAAGGGAATTCAGGTAGTAGCCTACCTGGACGACTGGCTGGTGTGGGCAGCATCCGAGACCGAATGCTTGCAAGCTTCCAGTCAGGTGATCCAGTTCCTAGAGTACCTAGGCTTCAAGATCAACAAGAAAAAGTCTCGACTTTCTCCATCCCAAAAGTTCCAGTGGCTGGGAATCCACTGGGACCTTTTGTCACACAGTTTCTCCATCCCAACGAAGAAAAGGAAGGAGATAGCGGGCTCTGTCAAGAGACTTCTAGATTCCGAAAGGATATCAAGACGCGAACAGGAGAGGGTACTAGGCTCTCTCCAGTTTGCTTCAGTGACAGACCCAGTGCTAAGAGCACAGCTAAAGGATGCAACCGGAGTTTGGAGAAGGTATGCATCAAACGCGCGAAGAGACCTGAGAAGACCAGTGCCGCCTCGGCTACGTACTCTTCTCAGACCTTGGTCCCAAGCCAGACATCTAAAGAAGTCGGTTCTTCTTCAGCCACCTCCCCCGTCGATGACGATTCACTCAGACGCCTCAAAGGAGGGATGGGGAGGTCACTCTCATCGGAAAAAAGTCCAGGGGACTTGGTCCAAGCTATTCAGGACCTTTCATATAAACTTTCTAGAAGCTATGGCAGTGCTCCTTACCTTAAAGAAAGTCTCCCCGCGTCACTCGATCCACATAAGATTGGTGACAGACAGCGAGGTGGTTGTGAGATGCTTGAATCGACAAGGGTCGAGGTCACCACCTCTCAACCAAGTGATGTTAGCCATTTTCCGATTGGCGGAAAAGAAGAAGTGGTACCTGTCGGCAGTTCACCTTCAAGGAGTCCGCAATGTGACAGCGGACGCTCTATCCAGGTTCACACCGATAGAGTCGGAATGGTCCTTAGACGCAGGATCATTTTCCTTCATTCTGAATCAAGTCCCAGAACTGCAAATAGACCTCTTTGCGACGAAAGACAACAAGAAGTTGCCCCTGTACGTGTCCCCATACGAGGACCCCTTAGCGGAAGCAGTGGACGCAATGTCCCTCGACTGGAACAGATGGTCCAGGATTTATCTGTTCCCTCCTCACAACCTTCTGTTGAGGGTCCTCAACAAACTGAGATCCTTCAAGGGGGTAGCGGCAATAGTGGCCCA